>NC_046371.1:24037715-24242715 GCF_011125445.2 Fundulus heteroclitus
TCTTGAGAGAATTCATGTAATGAAACTACCTGAGGGCTGACTTGATTGCCGGAGGTAGCTGACATAGAGCTCTTAAATAGGTCAATTATTATTGCAACTGTGCAATTCCCACATCTGTCTTCACAGCTTTTAAATGAAATTTTGCAAAGTGCCTATTCATGAAAATGTAACTAAATTACTCTCGATGGCAAGCTTTAACAACCATTTTCCTCCCATTGTACTCTGATGTTAGCACACTTTAATGAGTTTAGCAAGTTGGGTATTTATTTTATCTAACGGTCAATGTTTTTTTATTCTTCCTTTTTTTTGAGGTCTGTGTATTTGTTATTTTTTTTATGTAGAATAGATCCACCATCATCCCTGTCCCCAAAGAATGAACCCTGCTGGACCCCTCCACAGTTTGGATAGCGAACAAACAGGTCAGCGGTGGACTCTGTCAACTTGGGTCTACTCTTCATCCTGCGTCATCTAGACCACTCAGGGAAATAAACCAGGATCCTGTTTGTAGACTTCAACTCAGCCTTCACCACAATCAACCCTGGCAGCCAGCAGCAGGAGAGGCTGTATTGTGAACTAAATTTACAGCTGGATATGTACCCAATATAATATACAGGTGGATGTAACTATGAATAGAGTTTTACAGATATGTACAATAGCATAATATACAGATGATTATTATAACAGAGTTTACATGTACTATGAATATATGTACAGGTGGCTATTGCTATAGGCAGAATTGTGAGCATGATATACAGGTAATGTATATTGTAACATTGTAACCCGAGCAGAGACTGTACTTCCTGCGGCAGCTAAAGAAGTCCACCTTCCTCGGGAGCTGTTGATCATCTTCTACACTTCCATCATTCGGTCAGTCTTGTGCTCATTCCATCTCTGTGTGGTTCAGCTCGTCCACAAAACCTACCAGGTCCAAACTGCAGCAAACAATTAGAGACGGTCATCAGGACCTTCCCTCCATTCGTGACTTGTGCAGGTCAAGGCCCAGTAAAGGGGCAGCTAACCTTGCTGTCTATACTCAACAAATCCTGGCCATTCAGGTTATTCAGGATTTTACCCACAGGTTGGCACTACAGTGCATTGATGGCTACAACGAGCTGACACGGAGATAATTTCTATCCCCAGGCGGTGACTCTGATGAAGGCCTTACAGTCAGGGTAGTCAGCTACTCTGCTGAAAGAGAGAAAGAGAGAAAATATTCCTCTCCTGTACATGCTGCCCTTGTTCTTATCTTTTCCCTGAATAATATTTTTCTTGTTATAGATTGTAGTTTGCTATTCTGCTTCCAGTTACTTGTTTGCCTGTTTTTTTTTTGTTTTTTTTTTACATGAAGCTAGCATTGCAATATGAATTCAAATTCCTTGTTTGTACCCACAAACTTGCCGAATAAACCTGATTTTGACTCTCCTGGTTTCCTTTTTATTGCGTAATTATCAAATTCTGTATTGTACCTGTATGAACTCGAAGTTGCCTCTTTAAGATATCCATTTACGCTTTGAATTACCAGTTCTTACCCCGCTTCTCGCCCAGTGACCGCTGGAGATAGGCACCAGCGCCTGCAACTTTGAAGGGACGAGCAGGTATAGCTAATAGACGGATAGGTGAGTCACCAGTTCTGTAATTCGATTCCTCTACCATGTTATTAAACCAAATGTTCTTCGAAACCTTGCCCTGTGGCACTTTAGTTTCTGTCGTTTTTCCTTGTAAACTATTTTGTTCCTTTTCAGCTGGCAGGTAGTTCACAAACTATAATCTGTGACGTCACTGTGTCCCAGTTCATTTATTCATCCTTTTGATCCCTTGTTATCAAATCTTTGCAGCCTTTAATAAAGGGTTTAAAGACGGGTTGTTACCACGGGCCATTTTCCACCTGCTGTAGGGTGAAATTGTTTCTTACCCAACAAGTTTGCTTTTATATCTCAGTAAATCCAATAGATTAAAAAAATCTTTTCAGCCTAAAGGCTAAGTATAAAATATGGAAATGGGTGAATGCGTTCACTCATTTTATTAAAACGGACTCAACTTGCCTGAATGCTCTGCCAAAGTTCCTTTTTATCCTGTCATAATTTAAGATAATCCTTTCATAAAGTGCTGACATGGGATAAAATAAATTTCCTTAGAACTAACAGCTGTACTTTGGGTCTTTATTACTTTTTAAAATAATCACAAGAACATATACTTACCACACAAGTAATTAATATTATGGCTTTTGATATACAGCCTACCCATTAGAAATTTTAGAAATGTGGGATTTAAGATTTAGTTAAGTTCAACTTTTTGAGCTTCATCGTGAAAACTTGAAACATGGCGGTGGCAGCATGAATCTGTGAGGATGCTTTTCTTCAGTAGGTACTGGAAAACTGGTCAAAGTTGATGGGAAGATGGATGAAGCTTGGCGGAGGGCACTGAGCGAAGAAAGTTGTAAGAGAATGTGACCTGCTATGCCAATGTTGTTCTCTTAACATATATTGCTGATATGTTCAAAATAAACCGTCAAATCATTCATGATGAAAATGTGAGGCTGTAAATGACATAGAGTCAGAGCTTCATGTGTAAGAATGGCCCAGTCAAAGTCCAGGCCTAATTCACATTAGCTACGTTTACACGGACAAAAGTAATCGGACTAAAGGGTCGATTGGAATAAAAATGCATCATGTAAACATGCAAATCTGAATGTGATCAAACTGAGATTACACCACAAGAACACAAAGCCATTAAATTAACAATTTATTGCTGTGTTTTGTTATTCAGCTCCTTATGCGTCTTTATAGTTTTTTTAGTGCCCTTGTTTCCCTGTTTCTGTGTTTGTCAGGTGTATCCTTTCGCTTTGAGACGTTTTCATAGTTCCTATTTTTAGCATCTTCCCTCACCTGTTCCAATTCAGCTTTTCCCTCAGCACCTTGAATGAGACTTCCTTGTTTATTGTTCCACTAATCACTCCTGTGATGATCGGATTAAGCCCAGTCGGAATGAAATTGTAATCTGCACGATAGGGGTGGTTTATGGCGATTGATAATCCGATCAACATGCATGCAAACGCTTTTCAGGCTCAAATTATTCCAAATGTGGCAAACTGACCCAAGTGTGCATGTGCACCTGACGTAAACGGGACGTATTTCTGCGTTGGTGAGTGGCGGAAATACATCGGGAAGCAAAACTGTTGAGGCTCCCAATACAGCCTTTCTGTTTGAAAAAATAAAAGCGCTTAAAATTGTTGCTTAACGTTTCAACCACAATAAGAACATCGTGCAAGTCCTGGGTGCTCGAAAAACAAAGTCGTATAATACTGCTTTATATACTATTTTTTATCAAAGTTGTTTATCAAAGATGGAAGTACTTCTTCTTGTGTGGTTGTTTTTAAGGGGAATTTGATAACTGCGCTTATCAGAGTGTTTATATTATGAATAATGCCAGGTGCATATACGTACACATTAGGATCGGTTTAATTGATTGTGGGCCCATATAAACGGTACAATCAGATTATTTAATCCAAATAGATTTTAATCTGATCGGGAAATTTTGTGCATGTAAACAAAGCCACTGAGAATCTTTGCCAAAAGTTCAAAACTGATGTTCACAGATAGTACCCATCTAATCTTACTGAGTGTGCGCTATTTTGCAAAGAAGAACGGGCATGGTGTACGTTTAAAAATGTGGGGAATTTTTAATTCAGTTCAATTTAAACTTTCTGTAAAAACAACATGGCATGAATTACCCTGAAACATCAAGCAGCACAACTACAAACTCACTAGGTAAATACAGCATTAGTAATAAACGCAAAGAGTTCCGGTGCTGGCACCTAATGTTATAATGAGTTCTGATCTTTTGTTGTATTGTTCATTTTAATAGGTCGGGCAACATCAAGGGAATACCTGGTCAGGATGTACAGTACATCAAACTGGGAGGCTTTACTTGGAAAAAATCAAAATTGAAAGCAGCACACTGTATGAACTGCAGGGGTAAAGCAATTCAGAAACTGGACAGACTCGTTGAACGTCTCAGTGGGGTTGCCGACTTGGTATAAGTTCAGATCAGGACAATATTAAGGGTGACTTACAAAAGCATGAACGATATTATAACTTTCCCGTAGAATAGCCAAAACAAAAATAGGGGAAATCCAGGATGTGGGACTTTTATGGCCTAAAATGAAATAAATTAAAACACCCTAATAATAAAAAAAAACATGTCTGAAACATTGGTTAATCTGGTTCTTTTTGGCTTTGACGCCTTCCTGGAGGGGTGTGTCTGCTGAGCTACTGCTGCCAAGAACTTCATGCTCTTCTATAGGCAATACAGTGGGCCTTGTATTTCAGCAGCTGACTCTATATTTCTCCCAGACATAGCTATTTTTTTGTTAAGAGCCTTGATGTGACATGTATTGTGAGTTCATCCTATATAAATAAACTGAAACAGAGAGAATATTTGTTTATCTAAAATAATTTTTTGGTTCAGAGAAACCTCCACTTGAGACACTGTTTCTGGGACCAAACTGAGATTACACCACAAGAACACAAAGCCATTAAATTAACAAAATATTGCTGTGTTTTGTTATTCAGCTCCTTGTGCGTCTTTATAGTTTGTTTAGTGCCCTTGTTTCCCTGTTTCTGTGTTTGTCAGGTGTATCCTTTCGCTTTGAGACGTTTTCATAGTTCCTATTTTTAGCATCTTCCCTCACCTGTTCCAATTCAGCTTCTCTCTCAGCACCTTAAATGAGACTTCCTTGTTTATTGTTCCACTAATCACTCCTCATAGCAGATATCGTGCTGGAAATTACTTGCTGTTATGATCCTTGTTTTGTGTTTGGGTTTTGGTTTTCATTTGTGTTTGTTTTTTTTTTATCACTT
Organism: Fundulus heteroclitus; assembly: GCF_011125445.2. Lineage (NCBI taxonomy): Eukaryota > Metazoa > Chordata > Actinopteri > Cyprinodontiformes > Fundulidae > Fundulus > Fundulus heteroclitus. Next base: position 24,042,575 of record NC_046371.1, read on the forward strand.
CTGAGTTCATTGTAATTATAATTTAAAAGCGGTCACCATATTATCAGTTCATTCCTTTGTCTTTAGTTTTTTTTTTGTTTATTGTTGTGCTCTGTTGTTTTTGCATCTTGTTTTATTTATCTTAGATCATATCACTCTTTTCTCCTGTGGTTTGTAGTTTTTGTTTTTGCTCTAGTTTTGCGTCTTTGGTGTTAAATACTCACCTTACCTCAGGACTTGTACAGGCATAGCCATGAAAAATTAATATCTTCCCCACATCTTTTAAAAAAAAAAATTGCACACACGGGATCGGTTTCAGAAACATTTTCATCCACACATACCCATATACCACAGAGAGTTGTGCTAAATAGGTCAAACGCCATAAGGAATAGCATACCACAAAGCTAAAATCTATGTGAACCAGGTAGAATCCTTCCAAACAGTTCCTCTGTATTAGGAGGAATTTTATATAAAACAACTGACTTCCAAGCGCTTTTTCTCCTTTGCATCTCAACGTATTAAACAGTTAGTCTCGTAAAAACTTACAAGCAAAAAGCGTCTGAGCCAACTGTGATGTTCATAATGTTCCATGTACGCTTTCACTTTGAAGTCTCGATACCGAGTTCGAGACAGGAAGTGCTGTGTGGGTACCGGGATAATGTCATTTGCAGCAGTGACTTTGTCCAGTTTAACATTGATTAGACACATTGTAACAGTCAATCACAACACCAACATAAAAATCAGCACCTCTCACACAGAATTAATCTTTTCCTCCACTGTATGGCCAAGTCTATAACAATGGTCTCACATGAGACGTCAGCACCTCTCTATTAGCCAGACCCTAAAGCTCTGTTTTGCCAGGTACACACGCAAACACAAAAACAGAGTTTTCACAAATCTCCAATTGGGTGTGGATTTTCACAAATAATCGTTTTTTTGTCACGTAAAACTGAGTTTTTCTGTGGCTCACTGCATGAAAAGTGGGATTCTCCCCTGGTTAGAAGGGCCATAAATCCCACTAGTTTGAGGCAGTTTTCTACTGTGATCAGTGCATGAAGTTTGCGTTGGGCTGTACAGAAAGCAGTTGAAAACACAGTGACACAGCAGGAGGTGGTGTGGCTGCAGGGGGCGCTGCTGAATTAATGACTCTATGGCTACGTTTCCACTCCACGTCTTAATACACAATTACTATAATTTCAGAAATGTGATTTTTTTTTTTTTTTGGAGGTTGTTCATATTACTTTTAAAATGCTGCCCATATTTGCCTCCGGTGAGAACTGTTTGCAGATCCAAAAGAACACATTGGTCCAGCAAACATTGGAGAAATGTGTTTTATGATTTAAAGTGTCCAACAGAAGCCATTTATTGTGTTAGCAGGTGTTTGGGGGGAGGTGGGGGGTGGAAGAGTGAAACTTTTCACTGGGTGAAACTCCTTTTATTTCATCTGATTTAACTTCACCTTATCTTTCAGACCTGGGACCAGGAACGTCAAACTGGATGCACTCTCACGAATGGAGGAATCGGCGTTAGATCCCCAGTCCAGTGGTGTGGAGGATTAGGTGCTTCCTGAAAAGACTTGGCTGTCAGTGACCATGTTAAGAGTTGGATGAAGGAGATCAGAGGTGCCCAACAGAACGCTCCAGTCCCGGCCTTCTGTCCAAGAGGTTGTCTGTTTGTTCCCAAACACTTGGTTCCCAAGGTTCTAGCTTTCTGCCACAAGTCAAGGTTTTTCTGTCATCCCGGTCAGACGAAGACATTGGAGTTGGTCTCCTCCCAGTTCTGGTTGAGCTTATTATTACAGAACGACAACTTGGAGTTTCTCTGCCTGCTGTTCCTGTGATAGCTCTAAACCACCCAAAAGACCCCTGGCAGATTTTCTGCGACCACTTCCTGTTCCTTCTCGTCCTTGGTCACACCTGTCATTAGACTTCATCACTGGTCTTCCCCCTTCAGATGGTCACACTGCCATACTGGACAGATTCTCTAAAATGACTCACCTGGTTATGGTTAAGGAGTTGGGGAACATCCTGGACTGAGAAGTCTTCCAAATAACTGGTCTCCCTACAAACATCGTAGGGCGACCATGATGTTCCTGTTTGGGGGTCTCAGTCAGTCTGTTGTCTGGATTCCTTCCCCCAAACTGATGGACAAGCTGGGAGGGTGAACCAGAAGGTCGAGACCAAGCTCTGCATCCTGTGTGACCAGGACCTGTCTAGGTAGTGGCACAATCTGCTGTGGGTGGAGCAGGCAATCAACTCCGTCCCTTCCAGCACCACTGGTCTCTCTCCATTTTACGTTGTTTATGGATATCACAAGCTGGCTCATTGCTTTGTGGGTCCCCTCCCTATCTCCAAGGTGATCAACCCGGTGGCTGTCCAGTTGAGTCTTCCTTGGTTCATGAGAATCCACCCTACATTCAATGAGTACGGGTGTCAAACATTTTCTTCAATCAAGTTTCCAGATTCTTGAAAGCCTTCGTCTGAGTAGACCATCCAGCATTCTTTGTTTGCCTGTCTGTAACTGACCAGTTTAAGCCTTGGGGATTTTCGCCAGTTTGGCTTCCCCCGTTGGACTCTCCAGCTGGCTTCTGTTTTTGGACGCTGAAAATTTGAACCGTCTTCTGACCAAGCCTACCTGCCTCTGCCCCTTTGGAAACCTCAGCCTATCATTTGCCTTATTGTGTATGACCCAAGTCTGGACCACAGATTCCCTTTCTTTCTCTGCCCCACACTAAGCCTGCCTGAGATCGAAAAATGCTTGTTTGACTTCCAGCTACAAGAGCCGCTAGAGAGAATTAGGAGTTGACCCCTGTCCTGCTCAGCTTTTTGTCAGAGACGATTTACTGTACTGCCCTGTGGCAAATAGTTGACAGCTATGTAGTGCAGGTCTTCAAAAAGCCTCCTTCCACATGTATCATGCTCAACCGACAAGCAACCTAAATACCAGACTCTCACAATTATCTCACAACAGCAGCGGCAATGGACCTACAGACTCATACATCAGCGCTTCAGATTCTGTCAAACATTTGCCAGTGCCTACTAATTTACAATAACTCAACAGGTTTATCCAAACATGTAACTTGTGTGCTTCAATGGCAATCTTTTCAATGAGCCACAACATGCAATGCAATCATTTAAAACTGTTTTTATAAAACCTCGTGGTCCGGACATGCATCTCTGTTGTCTTTACTGCGCCGTTTTGTTTTGCAGATTCACTCTGATGCCTTGGTTTTTTTGCCTTTGGTCTTTCTTTACATGTGTACAGGAAATGTGATGAGCAAACAATGAATGCGTGTAAAACATATACCAGAGAAATCACAAGCCTGTCATGTATTCACTTGTCAGCCATGAGGTTCTTGGAACAATGTGAGTCACCTATTTCTTTAAATATAATCAAAGACGCAAAGGCTTCATTTCAAAGAGCCGGAGGCATCCCAGAGAGACATCTGTACATTTCTTGACTCAGACAGGGATGGTATCATACAGTCAAACCTTTCATATGGTGTGCAATGAAAGGCAATGCCTATTGGCGGTGGCCAGATGGCCCAGTGGTGTCATTGTTGAGTAACAATTATGAACAGGAAGGTAAATAATATGTTTTTTTTAAGCAACAAAAAAGCGTGGCCTGCGTCCGTATACAGCCTCCTGAATCAATACTACGTAGCATCGCCTTTGCAACACTTACAGCTCCAGGTCTTTCAGGGTGTGTTTCTACCACCTTTAAACATACCGTCTCAAACATTTGCCCATCCTTTTAAGTAAAACAGCTCAGACGCAGATTGAATGGAAAGCATTTGTCAACATAAATCCCGAGGCCCTGCCGCAGCTTTTAATTAATACTAGGTGTGGACTTCGAGCTTGTCATTCTACAACACGAATATGCTTTGGTGAAGAGCATCTCATTGTTGTCACGCGGCAGACAGCAAAGGAACCTGGTATTCAAAAACAGACACCGTGTTCCACTTAAAAAGGTTTATTGACAGAAACCTGGTGCGGACGGAAATCTCTACAGGAGCAAGCAGGAGGTCTTGGCGACGAAGAGCCGGCTGCTCACAGCGGAAGGCGACAGGCATGGTGGCAGAGGCTAGGCCAGAGTCTGGAAAACAAAAACAGGGTTTAGTCATACATGGATGGTCAGGGCTGAGATAGGCAGACAGATCCAATGGGCTGGGGAAGGTTCGTAGTCGTAATAGCAATCAAGATCGTGGCACAGAAGACAGAAGCTCGGGCAGATGTCTGACAAGGGGCATGACAGGGATATTTGTACAAAGGGGATGTGGTCAAAACGTGAAAACACGCATGAAAACCTGCTGGACAACGGTGGAGCAACAAGTGAAGGAGATGAGCTAGATTAAAGGGTAGCAGAGAGGCAGTCATGCAGCTGCAGTAAATCCTTAATGCCTGCATGCAAAGCAGAAATGACAGGGTGCAGACAGGCCAACTCATGGCAATTGTACCTCTGGCTGTATGTTTAGGGTCACTGTCCTGCTGCAAGCTGAACCTCCAACCAGTAACCAAGTCTTTTGGAGCCACTAACATGTTTTCTTGTGATACATATGGTTTTGGTATGTGGGACAAACAGTTTGATTTTGGTTTCTTCAGACCAGAGAACCCTCTTCCACATCTTTGGAACAGTGGCTCAAATGACTTTTTTCAACCCCAATTTTCTTTTTGCTACAATGCCACAAAGTCCAGATATCTGGAGTGCATGACTAATAGTGGTATTTTCAACAGGTTCTCTCACCTTAGCTGTGGATCTCTGCAGCTCCTCCAGAGTTACCACGGGCTTCTTGGCCCCTTTTTTGATTAATACTCTTCCTGCCACCTTGCCAGTTAAGGATAGTCACATCTGGATAGGTTTCCACCATTTTGGAAATAGATTACGCAGATATATGTGACATTTTCAAATATTGGGAGGTTTTTTAGAACCTATGTTTTTAAACGTCTCAGCTTTCCCCCTCACCTGTCAACTGTGTTCCTTTTTACAAGAATAAAAAAAAACAATAAGACAACTACAACTTATTCAAAATGCTGCTAGAGTCCTTACAAAAACAAAGTACTATTTTGAGGTCCTTGCAGTGGCTACCTATTGCTCAGAGAGTAGAGTATAAAATCTCATTAATGGTCTACAAAGCACTTACAGGTATCTTCTTCTTCTTCTTGGCGGATTGCAAGCAACTTTGAGGTACATACCGCCACCTACTGTTCATGAGTGTGTAGCAACATTGTTTTACATCTATTAAATTCTATTTTTTTATTTTGTATTCTGAAGATAAATAAATAATGCTTTCCTTAATCTATAAATATCCTTTATATTTCCTTTATTTTCCAATAATCCTTTAAGACTCCATTCTTGGCCTGTCCTTTCAACTACACTTCTCAATTTCTCCCTTTCAGGTTCATATGTTTTACAGTTCATCAATACGTGTTCTACATTTTCTATCTCTCTACGTCCTTCACATTTATCATTATTTTTCCTCCCTATTAAATATAAATGGTAATTTAAATAAGTATGACCTACTCTTAATCTGATCATTATTATTTCTTCCCTTCGGTTTCTCTCATTAATATTTCTATTTAACTTTTGTACTTTTTACAGGTATCTTGGATCTTCTGCAACATTATAAACCATTGCGACCCTTAAGATCATCTGAATCAAACCTACTTACCATTAAGAATCAGACCAAAACATGCAGAAGCAGTCTTCAGTGTTTATGCTCCAAAAATCTAGAATAAGCTTTATGTGAATTGTCGGACTGCTCCCATCCTTAGCTCTTTTAAAACAAGGTTAAAAAACATTTATTTTTGCCATTGCTTGTTAGGATTCTGGTGTGTTTGGTTCATTTTAGTGTTAGGGAGAGTTCATGTTTCAGCTCTGGTTGCTGCACACCTGGAGCAAATCTTCTGATCAGGCTGAGTGGTGCTTAAAATGAGCTGCAGGATAATCACTCTTCACTCGACGATTACCTGTGATGGCTTCAAGTTTCTTTCAGAGTGAGCTGAAAGGAAGACTTGGGCGTGTCCATTTGTGACATCCTCAGTCTGCTTCACCTGCCACCTACAGCGTGTTGCTCACTTATAAGAAAACAACCTTACCGGAACTCACCCTCATTCTCTCGAACCGTGGACCATTTACCCCCCAGCACTGGATCTTCACTCCTTCCCGTCATTTTCCGCGCCTCTCCTACACTAACTTTATCTCGTCTCCCTCCTTCGTAGACTAACCTGAAATCAGATTACTGAAGCTTTCCGCAAATGTGGACTTGATCACTTTTGTTGAACCTTTGCAAATATTGTAAATAAACCTTAACTTTAGCTGGCCTCCTGAATGATTCTGCATGTGGGTCAGGAACATGACAACGCTTACCCTTTAGTGGATTTTCCTTAAGACTCTAAGTATTTTCATGTTTTTAAGTCTTATTAAATTCTATCTACAAACACTTTGAGTTGCCTTTGAATGAAAATGTGCTATAAAAATAAAGTTGCCTAGCCTTAATGTGTTCCCTGGTCTTCATGATGCTGTTTGTTCACTGATGTTCTCCAACAAACCTTTTGAGGCCTTTACAGCTCAGCAGGATTTCTGCTGAGGTTAAATTTCATCGCATGTGGACAATGTTTACTTAATAGAAGACCACTGAATGGAAATAGCTGAACTGAGTTTTATGTAGGAGTATCATATGTAAATGTTACATGAATGCATACATCCCATTTTGGTCCATCACATAAAATCCTAATATAATAATATCTGATTTTAATATGTAAAAGTTGCAAAACTGTAGCTGCCATTCTGTGTGGCGCACAGGCAGCCATCTGTAATCAAGGGTCAAGAGTGGCAACATAAGTTTTCCAACCAGCAACCTTTGCAGCTTCTCCAAGACACACATGCCTGGCTCCCTAACCCCTAGGCTACCACTCCTGCAAATGTTAAAGCAATTGCATTTATTTCAGTTCAATTTTAGTGTGAACTCACAACAAATCCTACCTCAAGGTACATTAAAGGACAAATTAATCCAATTCATATCCAGAAATGTATAATTAAGTTCATCCAAAAAGAAACAACCATGCAAAAAGAATACAGGAAAAAAATACTTTTTCCTGTTGGAAAAACAATCCTGTTGGATCACACAACTGGGTCCAGGGTTATTTTCTCAGAACAAAGGAAATAGGTTACAATGCTGAGGAACAATGTAGGAACACAAGGCTTTAGCCTTGATAAACTGGTAGTGGAACACCAGCATTGCAGTGAAGGCAGTTTAAGATCAGCATGAGACGCTACCAGCAAAAAAGAAACACCTGCTCCATATGCGAGGACACGGCTACAAAATGTTTAGTTTAACTGCAGTTTAACTCTGACCTTGTTTTGTCACATCATTTTTGTTGTAATGGACCTAAATACTAGGAGGAGACAGGAAGAATCAGGTGAAAGGTGAAATTAAACATTTTTACGGGGTCTAAACTATATATTTGGTGAAAACAAGAGTGTCCGGAAAAGAAAATATAGAAATGATGGAAGAATCCAGGAATGAGCAAACAGAGGCAGTTTTTCTTTGTCACTTAAATGTTTTATCGAACTGTACTGTCAAAGATAAAAAGTAATGAGTAAACAGAAAAAGCTGCTTTAAAATGATTTGATGTACTACAGGAAAAAAGCTATCCAGCCTCATGTGGAAAAGTAATTACTCCCTCAATATAACTGGTTGTTCTACCCCTCGTTTATCCTGCTGCATAAACGAAGCGCGCTTAAGCTTAAAGTCAGCCATTTTCCTTTAGGGTTTCCTACAAGAGAGCAGAATGTATGGCTCCATCCATTGTAAGTCATCCTGGTCCTGAAGCAGCCCGACCATCACCCTTTTACCACCATGTTTGTCTTTCAGTATGATGTTGTTGTTCGGAAATGCTGTTAGATTTACACCTGATTTTTTCCGGACTCACGATTTCCAGAAAGTCTAAGCTTTTTCTCCTCATTCCACTGATTTTCTTCCCTAAAGTCTTCAGGATCATTTTTATGGGTTTGGGTAGATATTAGACAGGCCTTTGTTTTGCCATATGGATGCAATTTCTGCACAGACACTGAGTCCTGAATGACAATGTCAATTATTTATATATATAGCACACTTAAAAACAGCTGATCAATACAAAAAAAAACTATAACAAGAAGAAATAAAACTTAAAAGAATTACGGTTTCTAAGTGCACATCAAAGAGAAATTGGCTGGTTGACCAGAAAGCTCTCAAAAGTGAGTTGTTGTTGAGATTAGATAGATAAGATGGGGCTTGACCATTTAAAACTCTAGGAACCACCAGCAGACCTGCAGTCTGAGAGCAAAGTGCTCTGTTAGGAACATACGGGGTAATCAGAGCTCTGATATATGATGGAGCTTGATTATTAAGAGCTTTAGATAATCAAATATAATCAAAACATTGTATTTTTAGAGCATTAATTTATAGCTGCTTTTTACCTTTTCTGCACTCCCATGAAATGAAGAGTAAAAACAATGCACAAACGTTTGACCTTTTGTCATATGAAGGCTGCTTTAAAAAAAAAAAAACGGAAGGACAGGTTTTAGCTCTGTGTTTATTTTAAACTATACTCTACATTCACGCTGCATTTAATTACATTGTTCAAACACTCAACGTTGTTTACGATAATCTGGATCAACCTTTCTGCCTCAGTAATACCTTTCAGTCATCATGACACTAAAAGGACAGCTTAATGTGCAGTAATGCAGTAAAAGCTTAGTGAAAATGGGTGGAAACTCAAACACAGGACTTAAAGCTATAGTCGTTAATCCTGTTCAGAAACACCTTTTGTTATACTGGGTGAAACAGTCCTTCCATCCTGACTGTAGTAAATACATTACGTATGCAGAAAAGTGAATGTAGGAAGACTACATTTCTAGTCTAGTCCTCTGAATCCTCTGATCAATCCTTGCCATCGGACCGAATGGCAGGGATTGGTCAGAGGATTGCTTCTGCCCTCCCCCCCCCTGGGGGTATCACCTTATCTATTGGTTGTCCCACATCCCAATCATCATGACACGCTCACGTAACGGCAATATATCTGCATGTTTCTTGTCAGTTCCCGTTTGCACACTTCTAGTGTTTAAGTAGCTGGTTAGCTTCGGTGTTAGCCGTTCATTATAGCTCCACTGTCGGGCGTCAGTGTGACTGAAGGAGCGAGGACTTAATCAGAGGTCTCACACAAGTGGGTATGAGTGGGGCACCGATGATGATGTCAGTTTTCAATTTATTTAGGGCTGCACAATGGTGCTTTTTGTTTACACTGTTGCCTTGCAGCAACAGTGTAAACAAAATCCTGCGTTCAGATCCCAGTGTAGGGGCTTTCTGCGCTGATTCTGCATGTTCTTCCCATGCGTTCATTGGTTCTGTCTTAAGATTCTGGATTCCTTCCAAAGTCCAAAAACGTGACTGACAGGTAAATTGTTCTCTCCAAATTACCTTCAAGTACGACTTTCTTCTTGCAATAAATGGCCCAGGGCAGGGAATTAAAGTCAAGACAGCTGTGTATACAGCGTATGGTGCGCCAGCCTTACCGCTGAGCCATGAGGTGTCCCAAAATCTAGCTTTTAATTATTATTAATAATAATAATTGAACTTTATTGATCTCACAATGGAGAAATTCACTTCTGCATCTTAACCCATCCCCTTGGGGAGCAGTGGGCTGCCACTGTGCGGCGCCTGGGGAGCAATTGGGGGTTAAGGGTCTTGCTCAGGGACCCAGAATGGCAGCTTGTGGGAGTTGAACTCAGAACCTCTGGGACCGAAGATCTGTGCTCTAACCACAAGGCCACCAGTCCCCCTTCTCTGCATTTAACACATCCCCATTGGGGAGCGGAGGGCTGCCACTGTGGGGCGCCCGGGGAGCAGTTGGGGGTTAAGGGTCTTGCTCAGGGACCCAGAGTGCAGGCACTGGGGATTGAACCGGGTACTTGTATCCTTCTCAGAGCGCAAGCTCACTGCTCTAACCACTCGGCCAGCGCTCCCCCGTCAAATTTGATCAAAACATATGTGCATACAAGTGTAGCTTACCCTGTACTTCTCTTAGGGCTTATGTCGTCCACATATGGGTGACAAGGGATGTCTCCAGATGTGCCCAAAATGATCTGAAAACAGTAGCACTAAAATAGGTACCTGTAGCCCAGCAGAATTGATGGTGTGAAGTTTAAAATTTAGAAGCAGCAAAGAATTGGTCAGATTGGAAAGGAGGAAACCTTTCAGTCACATACCTGTGTATGCCAACCCAGTCTCTTTGCGTATTAAGGAGACCAATTAACCTAACAGTCGTGTTTTTATACTGTGGGAGGAAGCCAGAGTACCCAGAGAGAACCCACACATGCACAGGGAGAACATGCAGAAAGACCCAGGGTTGGACTCAAACCCAGAACCTTATTGCTGCAAGGAAACAGCACTAGCCACTGCGCCTACTGTTTTTGTTTTTCTGTATTTCAAGCTTTTTGATCCAGACGTGGCAGAACAATATTCATAGTTTCAGTGGGCACCTGCTGCAGTGTAATTAGGTAATGTATCACATTAAGGGGAAAAAAAACGTATCCCTAACTGAACGCTACGTCCTTACATGTCGCCGCTCAAGAGGGCGCCCTCATTCAGCTAGATGATTCTTAGGCCTCCTTTGATGTCATCAACCCAATTACACACAAAAACAGAATTAGACGTTTTCTTTCTCAACAGGATACTTTCAAAAACATTATACTGCAATTTTTTTGAAATCCTGCAGCAAAAGTCCAAACTCTATTACCTTGCTCAACATCACTAATAGTATCTTTAGGTAAACATTAAGATTAAGATTCATGCGAGCTCGGCGAGCCCCTTAATAGGAGCGAAACGGTAAACAAATTATACATCAGTGTCAAACCGCTAAGTGTACATTCCATGTAAAATGCTTCCACTGAAAAATCTAAACTCACAGTTGTCAGCTGTATCATTTTGTGGGGTGAAGACGTGCCAAACTGTGATTAACTAGCTCCAGTCGCATGTTTCTGGAGCATTCATCTTTTGCCTCTGTGAATATACTGACACATTCCCAGGGAACGGCTATAGAAACAAGCAAACTGGGCTTAGACTCAGACAAAGAGATGGATAGAACATGCTCAAACACAAAAAAATGGGCAATCCATTTCTGTTCGGGCAAAGGAACACAGAAAAGCAATCATATGGAAAATTTAAACAATTTCAACACACGAGGGCTTGGCAGCAGATTAGCTGAAAGGCTAAAAGACAAAGTAGAGATCTTTTCTCACCTCTATCTGAAAACCCGTTTGTCTTAAATGGCTCATAACGCCTCATTTTTTCATCAATTATCATGACATGTACCCTATGGATTGCCTTTACACTGTTGTTTGACATCATGTTGTTGCATTTACAAAGTTGCTTAACATCAACACCTTCAGTTAATTTCAAAGGTTACCGTACTCCCATCATAAATCACTATTTATTGTATTTTCTTTTTATAGTTTTATAATTTACAACCTAGAAACATTACTACATTGAAACACCCACAACCTGAGGTGCAAAGAGTTTGATTTATTTGTACGTCGACATTAATTGTTTGAAGAAAACCTTGCATTTTTATACAGCTTATACACACAGAGGTTCAACATGAGTCATTCAGTAGTCTTGCATGCATCCGACAAGTTTTTATATAGCAAAAAAAAAAAAAAAAAAAAGCTTCTGTACATGAGTTTGACTTGTCTTGGCAGTGTAGTATTCAGACATGATGCACTCTGTCCCTTTTGGATCAGCATAAAAAAAAACGATGTGCAGTTAAAACATAAAATGGAGCACCAGAATTAAGTGGAAATACTACTAAGTTAATGCATAGATAATAGACAAGAAAATATAGATCGGCACCAAAATAATTTACTGTTTCAACTTCTTCATATTGCAGCCTGTTCATTTAGTTGCTCAAAGGAAAGTCTATGAAACAATAAAAGTGTTCACCTAATGCCAAGTTTCACGCAGCTTCTTCCATTGCAGACTATTAAATGAACTTGCAACATTGAGAAACAAAATATGCAGTAACGTGATAAAAGTCCCGCAAATACGTTTGAACTTCAAGAATTTGCCATGTTCTGTGATGTCCACATCGGTTTCTAGTATGCATCGACACAGCACGACCTCAAGCAACATATGGATGCCTTACGAAACGCTGAGCCACAGGCCTAAGACACTGATCATCAATGAAAGGCCTGATATGTCAAAAGGTTTTCATTTAACGTTTGCTGTCTTCAACGTTTGTGAAATACCAGATTTAAACGGACAGCCTTCTCCAAGATTCCTCACGTATTGCATGTATTTAAAAAAGAAAACCTTATGTGTGACGGACTCGGAGAGGATATTTATCAGTCGTTACATTTCTCCAGTCACTGCTGGCCATAATTTAAACTCATGTTTTCCAGAGAAATAGAAAATTTAAAAAAAAAGTCTTTGTTCTTTGTGAAACGACTTCCTTGAGGTCTGAAACGGCTGTTTTTTTTTTTATTTTTTTTTTTTAATAAAACGTCCTTTTCCCCCCAATGTCCCATTGTTTCCCAAACTGGGTGGTGCACAAGGAAAAGCCAAAGCACTTGTCAGCACATGCAAAAACAAGAAAATACAATAAACCTTTTCAGAAAACACCTAGCTTGTTCTGTGTAACAAGGTGCAGATGACGTTAAGTTTGGCTGGAGTTCAGAAACCATCTTGTTATTTATTTTTATTTTATTTTACTACCTGCATAACACCTGTCATCTTTATAGCCTTTATTCCAGTGCAAGCCTTTATCCTTTCAACATGACTTGTAATAAACCTCATATAACACATGCACGGTGGCTTGGGAACGTCCAGTCAAACCCACTGATGTGCAGCACTCTTCAATGCAAATAAGCCAATGAACACAGAACGTCAGATCCCCCTGACTGAAAGGAATGCTCGAGCATTGGAAGTGTTTGTGATTTTGGAGATTAACTAGAAGATGACTGGGTATGCATCATTGGAAGCCAACAGCGTGTCTGTTGCTCAGACATTAGGAAAGGCGATAGCTTTCCCCAGAAGCAAAAAGCGGTTTTGATATTTCCAATAACCCAAAAAAGGGTGGTGACAATGCACCTTCTGTTGGCTCACCGTGCACCGCGGTGTCACGCTGTGGTTACACTGTGCAGCAGTCACCTCTACAGGAAGACACATTCTTGCTTAGCCTCGCAAAAGCATTCAAACATCTTTAACCCTTCCGCTTTTATTTATGTTGCAGCCACAAATTGGATTTTCTGCGATCGACACAAAAGAGCACGCTATTCTGAATTGCAAGGGGAACTGATGCACGCTTTCCAATGTTTTTCACGGAAAATATAACCTAAAAAGTGAAGTCCATTTGTGTTCAGCTACCTTTTGATCTGATCCCCCCCCCCCCCCCAAATCAAATCTAGTGCAACCGCCTCCTGAAGTCACTTAACTTGGAGTTTAGATCCAGCTGTTTTGTGACGGCCTCAGAGGTTTGTAGGAGAACTTCTTCAGTGATTAAACAGACTATGACATGGCTATCCACTGAAACTGACCGGACGCAAACAGAGCGCATTAATCTCAAAGGCTATGGTGAGCTGCGGAGATTTACAGCTCTGGTGGGAGAAGGTGGACGACTATTAGCCTGTCACAGAGTGACAGCAAGAATGCCATTGTTATAAGAAAGTGCAGTTTTCCCCATGACATGTTGGGGAATACGGCAAGCGTGTGGAAGAACACTGCAAAAACAGAACTTAAAATAAGTAAAATGTTCTTAAAATTTGTGTATTTGTCCTTGATTTGAGCAGGTAAATAAGATGATTTGCCAATGGAATAAGATTTTTGCACTTAAAACAGGAACAACTCATCTCCATCATCTTATTTCAAGTGCAGGATGTCTAATTATCTGATTTTAGGGGTCAAAATACTCATTCCATTGGCAAATAATCTTATTTACCTGCTCAAATCAAGGACAAATACACTAACTTTAAGAACATTTTACTTATTTTTAGAACAGTTTTTGCAGTGAAGGGGATCTGGCTATGTGAAACCAAAATGAAGCTTATAGGGAAATATTCTGTTGAGAAAAAAAACCAGTAACACTGCACATCATGGCGAACACAGCATCCCAACAATGTAACATGGTGGTGGCAGCATGATGCTGTGGAGATGCTTTTCTCTAACGCAGACAGGAAAGCTGCTTGGAGCTGACGGGGAGATGGATTGTGGCCTCATAAGACTTGAGAAGGGGGTGAAAGTCCACAGATGCTCTCTCTTGTATCTGACAGAGCTCGAGCTATTTTGCAAAGAAGACTGGACACAAATGTGACTTTCTAGATGTGCAAAGCTGGAGAAGCGACACCACAAAAAGCTCGCAGCTCTAATCACAGCAAAATGGTGTTTCCTGTAGAGTATTGAATCAGAGGAGCTAAATACAAATGCACAGCATATAGTTTTATTATAAGAAACCACGTTTACTTTTACTTTCTGCTTTAGATTTATGCACCGCTTTGTGCAGATGCGTCACATAAAGGCTCCTTTAAATTTGGCAATTTTTTTTTTGCAAGACACTAAGCTCCACTCGACTAAGGTTTGGAATTTGAAACAGATTTATGCCACAAAATTATTTTGTATTACTCGGATCGGCATACGTGTACCGGCAAGTGTGCAAAAAGTATGTGTGCAGATGCCAATGACAATAACAAAGAACCAAAAAAAAAAAGAGAGAAAAAAACAGAAACATAAGCACTTCTATAGAAACAGTTTAGAGTTGACACACCTGTGCACTTCACAGAGGAAACCAAAAAAAAAAAAAACACACACACAAACACAATTCCCCTGCAGGTATACAATGAGTCACCTCTAATAACTGGCACTTTTGCAAAAAAAAAAAAAAAAACACTGCAATGCATGACTAAATTCTTCCCCAGTTTAGGCTTCGAACGTTATGGAAATGAAGCCTCTTAGGATAAAAGCAGCTTCATGAAGATACACATCTGTCCTCCACACAGCTTGCACCACCCTTCCTTTTTTTTTGTCAGGTGGGAAAAAAATGTCTGAACAATAGCGCTTCTTTGTGTTTCGTGTGGGATTGAAACCCTTTGTGAAAGTAATCTTTAATCCTATAAACACCCACAGATATATAATACAACTTTGATTAGGCCACACAGTCACTGTTTGGGAAGCGTGATCCAAAGCAATCTTTTTGTTTTGCCCGGCCCATTAATATATTTCCCCTACTAATAACTATCATTTGAACTTAGAGAACTAATGAAGGCCACACCTACGGCCTGAAACATAAATTATAGCTGCAGATTGTTTTCCTATGTTGTAGTAACAGTTGCAGCTTTCTGGTGAACACACAATGTTCTAAAACGCTGTAATTCATAGTCACGACAGATTGTGCAACTGAAAAGGTTTAACTTTGTTGATGCAGTTACTACATTGGGTCAATTATGGCACATAAGGAGACTTCACTTGTAGTCTTGGGATGATTTACTGAAATTCTGCAAAAAGGAAAAAAAGTCCTTGTTGCGCTAGAGTGACTTCACACAAACACAGATCAGATAAGGCTGATAACCATTGAGATTCTTTTGGATTTCCTAATAAAGAAAATTACACTCTCAAGGTTTGATGAACATTATTTTGTATCTATACAGCTGCTTTTAGGGGGGAATAGATGCATTAAATCACAACGAGACGTGTACCATGCACACGAGGTTTCCGCGTTAACATGAAGAGAGCAGAAACAAACGGTAGATTTGCATGTTTTCCCTTTTTTTTGGACCAGACATACTGTACATCATGGAAAAGCATAGAAACAGCACACCACTTCTAGTTGCATTGTATCACAAAGAGTCTGGTTGTTGACTTGTCTCTGTCATTGTTACTATTTTACAGAGGGTTAGGTGTATTAAAGGATGCAAACATGTGTGACTGACACCCCTGTGTCTGAGAGGGGTCAAATCTGAGCGGCATCTTGATTGACAACAAAACAAAAGAAAATTACATGCACTGTATAGAAAAGCACAACATATTTTCTTCTGAGTCTCGCATCAGACTAAGCCTTAAATGTCTTAGGTCAGTTAGGATTACCAAAATGATTTCTATTGGCTAAGTATCCGAATGATGAGAGGGAGATCTTTTATTCTTATTCTCTTCAAATTCAGGAATTTATATTTGTCACCAGTACAGCAAGTTTGGGAAGCCCGGATAATGACATCATGGCTTTCCAATCAGGCCAAACGTCAGGAAGAAAGGAAAGTCTGATTTCATCTGCGGATACATTTACAAGATGTCTGACGGTAGCACAGTTACCTGTTCAAATCTCTATAATGCAAAGTCTAAACGTCATGAGGATGTGTTCAGGAAGGAGACGGGTCACTTCTGTGACCCAGAAGTGAAGGTGTCTTAGTGGGAAATGTGTGGATCCACCCCAGAACAAAAGTAAAAGAGCAGCTAGGAAGATGCCATTACTCCAAAAGCAACTTAAAAATCCAGAGAAATCTTTGGAAATGCACACAGGGGAAAATGTAAAAAAAATCTTGGAAACATAGCCTTTGGTCTTGTGCAAATAAACGTTGCATCTTGCAACCCACTACCAACCCAAATGGGGCAGGCCGTACCATGACGTGTGGGTGTTTTGCTGCAGGGGAGACTGGTACACCTCACAAAATAGAGGAAACATTATTATATGGAAATATTGAAACAACTTCTGAATACATTAGCCAGAAAATGTAAGCTTGGCCACAAATTGGTCTTTTGAATAGGCAATAATTGGAATAATACAGCCAACGAAGCTATGAAGGGGCTTAAGGACAGCAGGGTTAACATTTTGGAGTGGCCATCACAAAAGTCCCGTGGAAAAACATACGGGCAGAGCTGAAAATGTGTGGGTGAGCAAGAAGACTCAGTTACAGCGGATCTGTTGGGAGGAATCAGACAAAAACTAAAGCAATTTACATGAATAATCACTCCTATGTGTTGGCCATTTAGAAAAAAGAACTATTTTTTTGGTAATCTTAAATGACATAAAACTGAACATTTTTACTTTGATTCTAGTAAAAACAATGAGCAAGGCTGCTTTATAGAATGTAAGTTGAACTGGAAATTCAACTATGCGTGTAGATGAAACCCCTTTATGAATTTAATGCAGGTATTAGAAGAAAAACATTAAAGGTACATGCCACAGTTTTATTTCAACCAGCAAAAAATATAAACACAAAAATAAATAAAGAATAACCCTGGTTTAAGGCACAATATTTCAATTTTTAGGTGTCCTGATGCTGCATATTGTACGGTATTTTTTTTTTTTAAACTGAAACACCATCCTGTCGTCCTTGGATGTTTTCAGGAGCTGAAGCGATCCTGCATTAGAGATTTAGAATACCAATCTGCTACATCTTCCGCGACATAAAAGCAGTTCGTGGCCCTTTGCCATCTCGTTTTATTTTGCGTGTGTGTGTTTTTAACTGCAAATATTTGATGGAGTTAGCAAATCCTGCGATGCTGAAGGTTAAGGGTTAACAGTCCATAAAGCACGTCGCACTTTCTGCAGGTCATGAAGCGTTCAGATTCAGAAATCTACGTTTGACCCTTTGTAAATGCAGCAAAGCTCTTCTGAAGATTGAAAATTTGTTCAGACTTATTCCCATTTTGGGTGAAAATAATCCCACAGTTTATAGAAATGTCCAAAATATACATGTCGTTTTCTCCACAACTGTTATTAGCCCAGTCAAAGATGCGCCCAGTTTCTACTCATTAAGCCTTTTTTAACGTTTTCATAATACAACCTCAAGCTTCAATGTTTTTAATCAGCAGTGCAGACTTGAGAAGTGGAAGGATGATTTTTTTCTAAAACCTTCTCTGCGTTCGTACCGATACGCATAAATTAAACCTAGAGCAACCAATTAACTGTTTGTACGGCTGCATGTCTAGAATGGCCTTTCCATTTTGAAGAGTGGCTATTACAGATGGTCAATTACTGCTAATTAAAAACTTAAACCAAAAAGCAAGCATACAAAAGTCAATGCATCAGTTACCTTTATTTCTGTGAATCAGTTGGGTCCTGAAGTGATTTCTTTCATTTTAGTGAAAAAAACTGCAAATTGCAGGGTTCTTCACGCGCCTTTACCGTCAGGGTCGCATTTTCACACACAGCACTGTAATTTTGACTAACTGTAATGTATTATTTAATTTGACAGTAATTTAATTTCTATCTTTGACATGATTTCATTTTCCAAAGTAATCCCTATTGTTTGTGTTGCGGTGCAGTAATTTTGTCATTAACGTTGCATCACTCTCGCCTGAGGGAACGCCGCCATGTAGCCGGGACTTGTTGCTGCCACGGCGCGCAACTCTTGATTCTGAAGACTCCTATCACCAGACATGTTGTAGAAAGAGCAAACGCTTTTGCTTTTTATGCCTATTTTACCTTTTTTTGATTTTACAAGTGCTTGTATCATTTTGTTTCGGTGTCCCCATCAGGCCTTCCCTGTCGTGCTTTTTGGAGCAAGACACCAAATACAGTATCTTGCTCCACTCGTTTCATTTTTGCATGTGTTGTCATGTTCTAAAGCTATCCTCCCCTTTTGATTGGTAAGGCAGCTGCTGGTTGAGCTGCTTGAATTTGGGACTGATGCCTCCCAAAACAGCTCAACCAACAGCCGGCCAAGAAGGGTCCGTAAAGCTTGCCGGAGCCTTATGGAAAAGTTTCATTAAAGGTTAAATGTTGCGCCACACCTGAACAGCTTGGACAGGTTCATCCGACAAACAACAGAAACAGTAAACCCTGTGCAGCAGAGCAGCCTGCCGGCGTGATCGTGAACGTTGCGACAGAGGGAGGTTTGCAGGAGGATCTCTGAGGAGCAACAGCCCTGTTACTCATCCAGTAACGCCACAGAAACATTGACATTGGTAACAAGTTTCAATTGAGGTTAGAAAAAATAGATAAAAAACAAAAAAAGAAAACTGATTTGTGTGCTGATATGTCAACTGATAACAGGCAATAATACGCTTAAGCATTGAGAAACACACAGACTTGCAAGTACATTAAAATGCCTTGGCAATGACCATGCATGTAGTATCACAGTGGTCGAATGTCACCCCCCCTCCTGTTGATTCCGGGGCTGTGAGAAAAATACAGTGCCTTAAAGATATATGTACATAACCATTGAACCTTTACACGTTTCATCACATTGCAATCAGTGTATTTTGTTAAGATTTTTATGTGATGGAGAAACAGGAAGCATTGCTGTTCAGTGCTGACACCCTTAAGCAAAATGCAGTGGATAGAGTCCGTCTCGGTGTAATCTAATCTCAGTATAAATCCAGCTGTTCTGTGAAGGCCTCGGAGGTTTGTTAGAGAACATTAGTGGACGGACGACATCACGAAGAGCAAGAAACACAGCGGGAAGGTCAGAGAGGAAGTTAATGCCAGTTTAGATTAAAAAAACAATATCCAAGGCTTTAAACTCCTCTTTGCACATTAACCTGAGCACACAATGTCTGTGGTGAAGCATCGCGGTGGCAGGTTCATGCTGTTGGGATGTTTACCCTCAGTGAAGCTGGTGGGAATCGATAGTAAGATGAATGGAGGGTTATTTTGGAATATTCTTCGAGGCTGCAGAAGACTAGAAATTTTGGTTCACCTTCCAGCAGGACCGAGAATCCTTGTGTGCATAGATACTCTCCATATAACCTGATCCCCCTCGAGCCAGGGCTGCAGGATATATCGGCATTAACATCGGTATCGGCCGATGTTAGTCATTTTTTAACGTGTCGGTATTGGTCCCATAACTAAAACTGGGCCGATATTAACAGCCGACGTTTGTTTCTATCTCGTTGCCCTTTGTGTCAGTGTTTTTAAGAGGGGGAGGAGAGGGCATGTGACACTGTTGCATCGCAGCCACGATTGTGGGTCATTTTTTTTTTGACGGCATCGAAAGAAGGTATACGAAAAGCAGTGTGTAAGTCTCGACTATAACCCACGTTCAAAAATTCAGTTAGCATAGTTTTTATTCGGTACAAAACTGTACAAAACTTGATTATCACACAAACGTAAATGTGCGTGTGCACACACAAATATCGGTTATGGAGCATAACAGCAATATTAAGATCGGATATCGATATCAGCCCAAATTTTCATATCGGTGCGTTCCTACCTTGAGCCCGTTTGCGAAGAGGAATGAGCAGAAAACCTCAGTCTCCTGTAGCTGTAAATACGGTGGAACTGGCTCCACGCTACAAACGACTGAATCACTGGAACTGAATACTACAAATACACGCTACATTCTTTTTTTTTCCCTTTTTTTTGGTGAACCATTTTACAAAATCATGTGTTGTTTTCCTTCAAATTCAGAACCGTTTTCTGCTTACTTTGGTCCATCACATAAAAACCAACAAAATACAAAAGAAGTTTGTTCGGGACAAACTGTGCAAAAAAATGTCACGGTGTATGAATATTACATACCTCTTCGTGCTTATTACACTAAGCACGGTAACTTCAGTCAGTACAAAATCATCCATGACCTTTACAGCCATTTACAGACGCTGAAAACAGAAATTCAGCTGTTGCGATCACCTGTCTACAGAACAGCACCAAATCAAACTGTAGCTTATGCTTGATCCCATAAGAAGAAGAAGAAAAAATTTGACTCTTTAACGCAATTCGTGGCAGCTATTTGCTTGACTCTGGGGTCAAGAGGAGAAAACGTAGCATAAAAGACCAAGAAATCCAGCAAGATACTTCATAAAAAAAAAAAAAACTGAAATGTCTTCTTCAGTGAAAGAGCGAATCATGTCTGTTTTTTCTTTGTCATGCTGTGAAATAACAGCACGGATTTCCAATCTGAACTGGCACTTGAAGAGTCTGTAGTTTTAGCTGAGAGGGATGCAAAAGTGGTCTCATGATGAACCCGTGGTCGCATCCGTCGTTTCATCAGGGTTAACAGCGGAGCTGAGGAATCACGCTGTCACGTTACGAGTCCACACACAGTCCAGGAACGGACTACGAGATGTATGAGACAATGCGATTGGACATGAACCGGTTGCTGACTGACATCATCTAAGGAGGAACTTTCTAATCCTGTCTCCTATTTCAGTCAGTCAGAGGCAGATCGTCATAGAGCAACGAGTCACCAAGTCCTCGCCCCGGGTAGAGGGGGGTCCTTAGTCCCTGGCAGTGCGGGTCCAGATATGGGCTGGGATGGAGAAATGGGCCGACGACTGCAGGCCGTCGTCAGCGTTTACTCCCCGTGTCAAAATGATGACATGTGTGTGGCCTTCAACGGGGGCAGGTCCAGCAGAGCCTGGACGGTCACGCCAACCTTTACCAGACCTCGCTCCTCTAAGATGTGATGCGGCAGACACAATTTGTCCTGAATTAAACAAGAGATCATTCATCGGTGTCACTAGGAATCTGGTTTTCTGTCGCTCTACAGTAGTAGTAATTTGTCTGACACATTTGTTAGAAAGACTTCCTTAAATGACATAATGTACAACGGGGGGAAGTACAAGTAGAGACTCGGCTACATGCAGCAGAACAAGTGCATCAAATAACTTCTAGGCCTCTGAAGTTATTTCAGCATCAGTCAACAGCATCATAATGTTGTAATTTATCTTCTACCGTCAATGACTAGTAATAACAATCAGTAAAAACATTTAAAAGTGGGAAAAAGTGGAAGTGTTTTACCTGTGGAACTCCAAGCTTCTTGCAAGCTTCCAGGAAGTTTTCAACATTTCTGCGGCACTTTGCCATGCTTAGCTTTGGCTGAAAGCCACAACATCAGTCATGTTAGTGTGTTCAACTAAGCATACAAGGATTTACAGAAGTGATGAGGCAAGACTTTTTAAATCAAAGAATGCATTTAAACCCCGTTTGAGAGTCAGTATACTTACTACTGCAGGAGACGGAACGTGTATGCTAGCGACGGATCGGGGACAAATGTGATTGGCCAAATGGCAAAGGACCACTCCGTCCATCAAAGCAGCTCCAACATCATCTGGGAGCAGGACCTTCAGTCGGGATTCGATGTTCTGCGCACACATTGAAAATAACACGATCGTGTCATTTCACATCCTAATGAGACTGTCGTCATCCATCCGTCTTGCTCGTTCATCGCCAGTGATTTTGGGAATGGCGAACTGGTCCCAAGATTTAAGGTTACGGCGTGTGAATGTCAGGTTTTCCTTTTTCTATTCAGGCCAGTGGTCCCATACTCCAGTCCTTTCAGGGCCGGTGTCCTGCAACATTCAGATGCATCTCTGCGTCAACAGACCTGACTCAGTATGAGTTCATCAGCAGGACTCTGCAGAGCTTGACTGCATGCTCGTGTGGTTGTTTAGCCATTTGATTCAGGTTTGTAGGGCCAGGGACACATCTGAAAGTTCCAGGACAACGACCCTCAAGGATATGAGTTTGAGACCTCTGGCTAATCTGATTACCCGTCAATTATCCGAAAATCTTTACAATGCCACCAAGAGCACATCCTTAGATAAAGGTCCACTGGTTCATATTTGAGAATGAAAGGAGTCTAAAAGTATAGACTAGAAGCAGGTTAGTCCTGTTATTCATCCTAATGGAGGAGCAGGAGGAAGTTAAGCGTGAACACCATGCAGTTTCCACAGAAAGCTTAACATTCAGCCTCAGTCCCTGCTAAGGAGAAGCCACTTTCACCAAATACCTTTTGTACCACTGAAGCGATCCAGGATGCTAAATTTCAAATACAAAACCTGGACACCCAGTCGGTCAAGGCAGCCTGGTTCTGCTGGAGGTTTTTCCTTCCCGTTAAAGGGGAGTTTTTCTTTCCACTGTCGCTTCATGCTTGCTTAGTATGAGGGATTGCTGCAAAGCCATGGACAATGCAAACGACTCTCCCTGTGGCTCTACGCTTCTTCAGGAGGAGTGAATGCTGCTTGGAGAGACTTGATGCAATCTGCTGGGTTTCCTTACATCGGAAACCTTTTTACCAATCTGTATAATCTGATTGAATTTGACTTTGGAAAGTGCCTTGAGATGACATGTTTCATGAATTGGCACTATATAAATAAAATAAAATTTAATTGAACTTTGAGTTATTTCTAATATTTTCATTGGCTAAATAATTCAATGTACTAGCACACCGCTTCAGCTGCTTCAGCTAGGAACCACTGATCAGGTCCGATAACCGGGTGTAGTGATGGACTCAGACCTGAACCTCCAAAAGCATTTAAAGACAATTACAAGGTCAGCTTTTTATCATCTGAAGAACATTTCCAGGATTAAAGGACTAATGTCTAGCGTCTTCACTAAGACCTCACTAAGACAAAGAAAGTAGAGCACATAACCCCAGTTCTAAAGTCATTACACTGGCTACCTATATCTCAGAGAATAGACTTTAAAATACTTCTGTTAGTCTATAAAACCCTTAATGGCTTAGCACCTAAATACATCACAGACTTGTTATCAGTGTATCAACCTTCCAGACCACTCAGGTCTTCTGGCTCCAGCCTGCTCTGCATACCTAGAACCAGAACCAAACACGGCATTTAGTTCCTATGCCCTAGTTCCTAAACTTCCAGAAAATTGTAAAAGTGCAGAAAGCCTGAGTTCCTTTAAATCAAGATTAAAAACACATCTGTTTAAAATTGCCTTTGAATGTTCTCGTTAAACTGTTTTACTGTTTTTAATGTTCTTCTTTGTTTCTACATTCTATCCCTACTTGCTTTTATTCCTATATTTTAATCATGTAAAGCACTTTGAATTGTCTCTGTACTGAATTGTGCTACATAAATAAATTAGCCTTGCCTTACTATATTGTAGAGTTATAATTGTCTTCAACATGCATCCACAATGTAGAAAGGAATAAAATATAAGGAAAGCCATTGAATGACAAAGGTGTTTCTACACGTTTGACTGGCAGTGTATATCTATGCAGTTTTCCTGATGATTTCCAACTAGCCCAAGACTGTGAAAGAGGTAAAACTTTGCAGCAAAGAAAATCCAAACAAAAATGATGTCAACACATTCATCTATTGTGATTTGGGGCCTTTTCAGAGAGGACTCATAGGCCAGATGAGGGTGGGGTGGCTTAAAAAGATTTTCTCCGAAAACACTCCTCTAACAGAACAAAATGTCCATGTAGACATATTGAGCAAGACCACTTTCAAAGAAAACAAGAAGCTCTGGGTCATTAACGGCCGCATTGGCAGAAACAACATCTCTAATTTTTCCTGTTGCCTACAATGCAACTAAAACTGAGAAAAATTCTTTCAAAGGGGCATTGTTGTGCTTATCGGACCAACAATGAAACAATTCATGCATGGTCCCATTTTTGAACTGCTTAGTGAGTCTGGACAATGTACTCTGCAGAAATCAACTGTTGTAAAAATGTAAAACTGTGGCTCGTGGTGCCTGCTTTCACTCTGAAGTCTGTCTGCGGCTGTTTGACCTCCAGTTCCCGGCAGCAACCTAACTTTTTCCCCTGGCACAAGAGTACAACGACATATCTTGGAAGCAATGACCATGATTTGATACAAAATGAAAAGCTTTGGAAAGAGAAACGATGAATCATCAGTGAGTAATACGCCAGACACTTTCAGGACTACTCTATATGGTCAACAACGTTTTCAAATACCAAAATTGGAGCATTTTCCTTGTTCTACTCATGGTATGCCACAGATTCTAAAGCAATAGGGGGCCGGTTGTGTGTACCATTTTTTCTGTCTTTTAATGTCATCGCTGCTGTGGTGAATGGCATGTTGGCTCCCGTATCTTCTTAGACGTCGTTATCTGTCATCATCTTATATCAGTGCAAAGCACAGCATGCAATTCTGGGTCCTTTCCCATGGCATAGATTCAAAAGTTTAAAAATATTCCTCAGAAACGTTGGTCCATTATGACATGATGATAGCATCACGCTGTTGCTGCAGTGTTGCCAGCTGCTCATCCATGATGTGAATCCCCCGTTCCACCATATCTCATCTGTTTGGTGGATGTGCAACAAGAGCCGCCCTGAGGCGATACAGGGGACAAGATGGCGGATGGTGCGGAGTCCGGCACGGGAGCTCCCTTCTGCAGTCGCACCCAAACTAAACCGCAGATCTACAAGACTACTGATGGAAAGCTTATAGTAGAGGATCAGTTTTTAAACTTTCTTGTGGTCAAAATCAAGACTGCATCAAACACATTTGATTTTGAGTGGATTGAGTCCTCTATAAAAGTCCTGTTTAAACTGTGTCCCAATTCTAAGCAGCGGTATGTGGCCTTCAAAGGAAATCAGAAAGCTGCAAATGTCATTAAAAGCTGTTTAAAAGTTCTGAATGAGTGCGGGGAAGCTATACCACACTTTGTCTCCCACTTCCTGGACAAGCGGCCGCGTGTGACGTTCAACAGCCTGGATGTCTCCAACTTGCGTAGCGAGGTTTGTGCCCTAAAGCATACAGTGTCACGCCAAGTGGACGTTGAGGAGAAGTTGCGTGAGGTTACCACTACCATTGACCGCAGGGTTGCGGCAATGGAACGACATTTGGTGCCCGTCGGAGGAGGATCCAGCAGTTCGGACACGCCTGCTCCAGGAATAGCCGACGGCAGTGACATGACATTGGCTGTGAACGTCTCTGAGGAGGTGGCGGCATGCATGGATTCTGTTCCAACAAACTGTGTTACCGCTGATAATGCGGCTTTGCCCATGAATGGGACCTACACCGACTATTCCAAGACCGTCGGCGAGTCTGTCGCGGCGAGTGATAACCGAAACTGTACTGTAGATGTGCCCACGGGTACACCCACATGGCACTTGGTGGTGAAACAAGGGCGGCGTATGAGAACCAAGAGCCATCCAGCTCCGTTAAAACGGCAAGCTAAACCGGAGCGTAAAAGACCAGCCCCTATTATTGGTACTGGCCCTCAAAGCACCATAAACGTGGTAAGAAGCTTGTAACTGTCTTTGCAACTAGATTTCTTCCAGATCTTGATGATGAGACACTAACGAACTATCTTAAAGGAAAACTTGGGTGTGCTGTTGAGTGCCGACGTATTGTCACTGGGAACACCAGATATAGTTCTTTTAAAGTCCATGTGGAGTGTGAGAACGTTGCAGAAGTGTATAACCCAGACGTCTGGTTGTGGATAGACTGTTGCAAAAATGTGATATCCTTTGTGCGCAAGAAACTTTTCTATCGAAACAGGATTTGGGAATTTTGAACTGTATTAATGATTGTTTCTGTGGAGCTGGTGAATCTACTGTGGATCTTTCTATGGGTATAGTGAGGGGTCGAATCGCAGAAGGAGTAACCATTCTATGGTCGCATGTTGTACGCCCAGGCAAACATTCTGGGGAGGAAATTTTAAATGTGCACTGATGAGGTAAAAATAAGCCTGTTTAAAGCTTCTTGTACATCCTTGCATACGGCTCCTTTGTGGTGTAACTTAAAAAAAAAACTAGCATGCAGAAGCTTAAGGTTGCTTATAATGACTCTTTGAGGATTTTGCTTAAGAAACCCAGGTTCAGCGGTGCAAGTGAAATGTTTTGTAATGCACATGTCAGAACATTCCAGGCACTCTGATATACAAGTTTATGTGTCGTTTGGGCAGCTCACTGAACAGTCTTATTGTAATGTTTTCACATCCCTCTAACAGTCGACTCTGTGGAAACATTGGTATGCAAGTCTTTTATAAGATTTATTTTGGTTTTTTTTTTCTTGTTTTTATGTCGTGTTGTTGTGTATCATCTCTTTCTGGACCACGAGTCTGTTGAATAAAGCAATCATTTTAAAGTCGCAATGTTGAATCAAGATCCGGTGACTGCGGCAGCCATTGAAGTACAGAAACTTTATTCTCACGATCAAAAAAACAGTTTCGGAGGATTCGAGCTTTGAAACGTTGAAATTATCCAGCTGGAATTAGCCATCAAAGGACGGGTACATTTTGGTCACATAACAATGATACAAATAAATACTAAATCAGACTGTGGCTTCTAAACATTCCTGAACTGGTATTAACGAGTCAAAGGTGTCAAGAAAATGTCTCCCAAATCATTGCCCCACCATCACCAGTACTTTACAAGGCAGGATGGATCCATGCTTTCATGTTTACATCAAAGTCTGACTCTACCATCTGAATGTCGCTGCTGAAATTGAGAGTCATCAGACCAGGCAACGTTTTTGTTATCTGGTTCTGTCCAGTTCTGGTGAGCTTGTGTGAACGGTAGCCTCAGATTCTTGTCTCTGAATGTCAGACATGCAGATTTTCCTTGTAAGGCTTAAGGTTTGACATGGTGTGCATTCAGACATGGCAGGAAGCATACCTTGTGGGCCTTCAACCATTTCAAACCTCTGAAATAAATAAAAAAAGGCATTCTTATCTACCCAGCTATTGCTCACTCAAATGTTTTCACACAACTGTGTATGAAAACCCCAGTAGATGAGCAGTTTCTGAACAAATCAGATCTGCCCAATGGGAACGATCATCTATCCTACTTTAAAAGTCCTGTCAAACCCTCTTTCCTCCTCATTCTGATGTTCAGTTTAATTTTCAGCAGGTTGTCCTGAAGCCTTTTTAACTACAACCTATAACTTCTAACATAGAAGTTCTTTCACATCCAAAAAAACTGTTCATTAGGGCACAATACTGTGACAGCTTTTTTACTTATTTGTCATAATTAAATTAGGGCTGGGCAACGATTAAAATAATTAATCGCGATTAATCGCCCTGATTAATCGCGATTAATCGCGATTAATCGCATTGTATTTACAAACTCCAAGAATGAATTCAAAAGTAGTGTAAAGAGCACTTTTATTTTAATGTTCTGCTGCCATATGAACAAAAGTGTTGTAACATTTGTAGCACTTATTTTATACTGGATATTTTCAACCCATCTATTGAATTTAGTGCACTAGTTGATCTTTTCTTCATAAGAGAACAGCAAGCACTGCAGCCAAAATATGGCCTTTTTTGACCTGCTGTATATTAGCCAGTCCCTAAGCTTGATGTATCATGAAACTGTTGACCTTTTGGGTTTTGTGGTTTTTATTTTATTATTACAATTAAATAATAATAATAATAATAATAATAATAATAATAATAATAATAATAATAATAATAATAATAATAATAATGTTCAGTGTTTTTTCGCTAATCCACCTCATATATTTCAATCCTTATGTAATTTTGTCTGTGTTGTGTGCACCTGCCTGTTGCTTTAATCCTATAAATTTCCCCGTCGTGGGATAAAAAAAGGATTAGCTAATGTTATCTTATCTTAAATAACACTTTTTAATATATGTACTGGGTTCTTTCAAGGTCTTAATTACATGTTATGTGTGGGCTCCAGTAACATCCATCCATCCATTCATCCACTGATCTACCTGGATGTTCCCTGGAGGACTGAAACGCCTCAGTCAGAGACATCAGTCTGTGGGTCTGTCGGGGCAGTGAGAGAAGTTTCGTCTCCTCTCTCCGTTTCTGTGGCTCGACGTTTTCATGTTTTTTCACGTGCTTAGAGAAATTTGTTGTGTTTCCACGGAAATGAACCGGCTTTTTACAAAACATACAGCTTGATTTCATTTACGGTATTAAAATAAAGCCAAACGGTGCTACTTCCTCTGTTCATGTTTTTTCGCTGCTGCGGTCTCTCTCAGCTGTTTCTTTGCTAAGTTTGTGTGAGAGCTGAGCGGGCGGGCCAGGCTGAGCCTGCGTGCTGATTGGCTGGCGCCGCTGAGCCATGTACGAGAGGGGAGGGGGAGCGGGAGAGTGCTGCTGCAGTCAGCGCGCTGCAGTCAGCACGCGCGCTGCAGTCAGCGCGTTAATGCGCGATAAAATAAATATCGCCGTTAATAGTCTAATGAATTAACGCGAAATTAACGCGTTAACTTGCCCAGCCCTAAATTAAATATTTCAGATCATTGAATCAATTTTAATATGATAGAAACATAATGTGAGTGAATACACTGCTCACAAAACAGGAAAGGAACACTTTTCAATCAGAGTATAACATCAAGTCGATTAAACTTCTGGATCATTGATCGGGTCAGGTCAATAGAGGGGGTTGTTGTTCAGTGTTGACCATTTTAGTGTTTATGAAATTTACGATAGGTCCACCAAAGGGGCGACAATGAGATGACCCCAAAAACAGGAGGTTTTGCAGGTTGAGGCCACAGACTTGTTTCTCCTCCTTTGTTTTCTATGTCTGCCAGTAGTTTTGCATCTGATCAGGGTCAGCATCACTACTGGTAGATTGAGGCGATATCTGGACCCTACAGAGGTTGCAGAAGCAGTCCAACGTCCTCTATCAGGCCCTCTGCTCACTCCCCGGCAGCGTGAAGCCATTTGCCAGAGAAGACCGGAACTGGCAGGTTTAACACTGTCGTCCTGTTTTTCCCACATATGAGATCAGGTTCATTCTGAGCTCGTGTGACAGACGGTGAAAGGCTCTGGAGAAGCTGTGGCGAACGTTATGCTGCCTGCAACATTGTTCTGCACGATTAGTTTAGTAGTAGGTCGGTGTTGGTCTGGGGAGGCATCTCCATGGAGGAACCCACAGACCTGTACAGGATAAACAACGTCACCCTGACTACCATTAGGTGATGGGATGAAGTCCATAGACCCAATGTTAGACCCTCCGCTGGTGCAGTGGGTACTGGATTCATCCTCGTCCATGAAAATGTTGGGCTTCATGTGGCAAGGGTATGCAGGCGGTTCCTGGAGGATGAAGGGAGCATTGACCGGCCTCCATACTCCCCTGAACTAAAACCAACAGAACATCTCTGGGACATCGTAGATCCATCCAACGCCACCAAGTTGCTCCTCCAACTATCCAGGAGCTCAGTGATGCCCTAGTCAATGTCGCCACAGAGGGAAACCATCCGTCATCTCATAAGGAGCATGTCCCGACATTTTCAGGATTTTTAAAAATATTTTTGATCATACTCACATTTAATTACTTTTAAACCTCATTCAATATTTCAATTATTTGTTCTACCGAGACTTATGAAATCAATTAAGTGCTGTTTGAATGCTAATTTTATCAAGTCAAATGAGGAAAGAAAACCAGGTTATATGCATTCGAACCACATGCGAGGAATGCTGGTCGATTCGGGTGTTTTTTCATTTAAGAACCGTTGCAAAATTTAAGGCTGTAATTTTAATGTTGACTTGCAAATGTTGACTCACACTTTTATCTCCTCTTACACGGATGACTTGAGTTCCTTTTTTATGTGCCTCATTAGAAGTGTTATGGTCTGATAATCCAGAATGTAATTAAAGCATTTTGAAAAGGTTCCTGCAGGCACTCCAGTGAAACACACCTTTGTTGATTCCTTGCCACTGACTACCTGTTCACCAGAGGACCCAGTTCAAGGTTCTGGTGGGGACTTTTAAGGCTCTTGACAGTAATGCTCGTGCTTACATAACGCAGCTTTCAAAGTCATTTGTTTCTACCAGCACTCTCCGGTCGACTGATCTGGGATTGCTAACGGTCCCTGATAGATGTAAAGTCCTGATATCATATATTCCTCTTGGAGATAACCACTGATAACTTTAGAAAATGATTTCAGCACATGTCTGCTTATGACATGACAAAAGCAATTTGCTTTATCACATAAAATCCAAATAAAATACCCGTAGTTCATGCTTGTGGTGTGTGGGCTGGTATTACATTTCCATAGTACCTGTAGTAAAAATACCATAGTTTAACAGCATCTGCGGTATTAACACAAACAATTAAAAAGAAAATGCAAAACGGGATCTAATTACGTTTAAAACAAAAAAATAAATTCACTGTGACACCGCTGCTGATAAACTTATACTGAATATTACACACAAAATAATAATAGGGCAGTTATTTGTGGTTGGGAACACAGCTGAAGTTATTGACAGTTGTGTCATATACCCAAAGTTAAAAGTAGCTGTCTTGCTATCACAATGTTGTGGGTTCGTTTCCAGCTTCCTCGTTTGTCATATGCTGATGTGCCCCTGGGCAAGACACCTAACCACAAGCTGCAGACGAATCTGTGTAACGATGTATGAATCTGTACACGTTTGTGCGTGCGACTGGGTGAATGTAGTTCTACTACGGGGGTCTGCAACCTTCACAATACAAAGAGCAACGCCCTCAGTCCAGCTAAATAAAACTTGTAGTTTTGTACCGAAAAAATATCCTGAAAACCGTTTAATAACTTCGAGAACAAGGTACACTGCAAAAACGGAACTTAAAATAAGTAAATGTTCTTAAAATGTGTGTATTTGTCCTTGATTTGAGCAGGTAAATAAGATGATTTGCCAATGGAGCAAGATTTTTGCACTTAAAACAGGAACAACTCATCTCCATCATCTTATTTCAAGTGCAGGATGTCTAATTATCTTATTTTAGGGGTCAAAATTCTCATTCCATTGGCAGAT
This sequence comes from Fundulus heteroclitus, assembly GCF_011125445.2. Taxonomy (NCBI): domain Eukaryota; kingdom Metazoa; phylum Chordata; class Actinopteri; order Cyprinodontiformes; family Fundulidae; genus Fundulus; species Fundulus heteroclitus. The sequence continues at coordinate 24,073,942 of NC_046371.1, forward strand.
AATCTTATTTACCTGCTCAAATCAAGGACAAATACACTAACTTTAAGAACATTTTACTTATTTTTAGATCAGTTTTTGCAATATAAACTTTGAATATTCATGTATCAAAAGTGTTCAAATTAAGTTTAAATATGAAATATCGCGCATTTTTCCACCGATTATGGTATTTCGCGTTTGAGTGCTGCCTCCATTTACGATCGGCCAGTGTGACGTAAGTTCAAGAACACCGAGAACGCGCGAATCGAACTTGCATAGAAACACACATTGTTTACATTGTACAACCGGTACGGCGAACCAGGATATATATGCATGTTTTCATCTTCTTTCACACACCAAATCTGCTGATCCACGTCTACTTTGAGCAAGCGCTTAGAAAAAATATCGCCAAACTAATTACAAGATAAAATGCCTTCTAGGTGCGCAGTTGGTGGCTGTAGTGCAGACCGCGGTGAAGTTGGTTTGATATTGAACAGCGGGATCTAGCTCACGGTTGAAAGACTTTGGCCAGCGTCTCTCAGCTTCTCCCTTCTCCCATACGCGGTGGGACCGTCAACAAATCTGATTTGATTTTTGTTTATCAAGAGTGCTCCGCTGACTCCGTGAAGCTTGAATGGCCAATGTGAAACCAACTTCACCGCGGTTTAGTGCAGGCCAGAAAGTAGCGCTACATACTTGGCCGGTGGATCAAAAGGTCCGCGAAAGAAATGGGATAAATTCATAAAAGAAACGCGAAAGGACTGGATTGCCGGCAGTGACAAAAGTGTTTTATGCAATTCACACTTCACGAGCGAGGAAAGTCGTAGTGTTAGCAGACAGTGTTATTGCCAGATGTGCGGTACTCGTCCTGTGTGTGACGTCACATACCGGATCGGTCAATTGAGGAATGTTCGGGCTCATTCGCATATACAGCAAGTTTTACCGAAATTACTTCCAAACGGCGCACATAATTTACATATAATATACATTTCTTTACTCTGGTGACTATTTGAATGCATCTGCGTTAAAATACATTTTACGTGCGACTTAGACTTTAAAACCCCATATGTTACAAGATCTTTGGGGAAAAGGGCAACTTATAATAAATAGAAAATCTACTATAGGAAGCTTGTTGATATTTTTTAAAGAAACGCCAAAATAAAGAAATTAGCTACATATATTTTTAGGTAACTTCAAAAATCAGGATGCATACACTTTCCTCTATGGGATATTGATATTTGTGGAAGATGTAAAAAGGAAATGCTATGGATACTTTTACTGTCATTTTGTTTGAAATTCAGTGGAACGTTAGAACATACACAGGACCTGGCAGGCTTAACTGTTTGTATGAGTCATTGACTGGGTGAGAATAGAGAGGCATAATAAACCAGACATGAAGCCGAGGCGTCTAACCTGTCGTAAAAGTCCGATCTGCTCCAGCTCCTCTCGCAAATGTTCCATCTTCCTCCTCATGGTGAAACTGGGATCTGTCGAGCTGATGTCCTGACGGGCTCCTCGAGTGAAAGCTGAGACAAGACATAAGGAGTGCCACTCTGAGTGAGATGAACGCAGATACAGTAAGCTGCAGCAGGCCATGCCCTCCAACTCAATGTTTGCATTCGCACTTCATACATGTGAAAATGCTTGCAAACAGATGGACGATGGTACAACAATACTTGAGTCAGATCCAAATGGACACAGGGCTGTCAGTAGTCTATTCAACATCAGGGACCATAACTATGCAGACGACACACAGCTCTACATCCACATGTCACCAGGTGACTATGAGCCATTCAAGCGTTGAGTAAATGCTGAGAAGAAATCAATGCATGGATGTGCCAAATTTTTATTTCATTGAATAAAACCAAAACATAAGTCAATATTTTTGGACCAATAGACGAGCGATGAAAAGTTAGTGCAAAGCTTCATTTGCTTCAGCTAGGAACCACTGATCAGGCCCGAAATCTGGGTGTAGTGATGGACTCAGACCCGAACCTCCAAAAGCATCTAAACATAATTATTAAGTCAGCCTTCTATCACTTAAAGATAATTTCCAGGATTAAAGCACTACTGTCTCAGCAGGATCTTGAAAAACTAATCGATGCATTTATTTTTAGTAGAATTGATTTCTGCATCGGTGTTTTTGCAGGTCTGCCAAAACAATCGTTCAGACAGCTGCAGCTGATCCAGAACGCTGCTGCCTGTGTCCTCACTATGACTAAAGTCATTACACTGGCTCCCTGTATCTCAGAGAATAGACTTTAAAATACTTCTGTTAGTCTATAAATCCCTGAATGGCTTAGCACCTAAATACATCACAGACTTGTTATCAGCGTATAAATCCTCCAGACCATTAAGGTCTTCTGGCTCCAACCTACTCTGCATACCTAGAGCCAGAACCAAACATGGAGAAGCAGCATTTAGTTTCTGTGCTCCACTTATCTGGAACAAACTCTCAGAAGGCTGTAAAAGTGTTAAAACCACGAGTTCCTTTAAATCTATGATAAAAACATATTAACATCACCTGTTTGTTTAGAGTTGCCTTTAAACGTTAATGTTGAAGTTTATAGTTCAACTTGTCTTATACTGTATCTAACCTACTGCTTTTATTCCAATGCAATGTGCTTGCCTCTGTAATATTATCCCTCTGTTTTTTTGTTTTGTTCATGTACAGCACTTTGATTCCTCTTGTTACTAAAGAGTGCTCTGTAAATAAACTTGCCTTGCCTGTTGTTAGTGTTAGCTTGTGCTAAATGACGGATCATGATTATGCCCGACAATAGGGCTGGGCAAAATATCGAGATTTTAAATATATTGGAAAAAAAAACTTTTAAAAGAAATATAAGATGTGACAGAATTACTTATATTGAGATGGAATATGTTGTGTTAGAATTATACTTAAGAATTATACTTAAGTTATTTTTCAGCCCTTTTTCATACAGCTGTTTTTTTTAAATGTGCATGTGAGACGTTTATAAAATGTCTTTAATTCATCTTTGATTCATTAGATGCCTTTTTATAAGTACTTAATGAAAACATATCAAGAAAAATATTGTATATTAGCATTCAGCCTAAAAATATTGAGATATTATTTTTGGTCCATATCACCTGGGGTGGCCAGGTAATGTAATAATCACCTCAAACTTGCCAGATTGTGCCTGATAAGACCACCGGAGCTGCCTGGGAAATGAATCATCTCTGACTGCACAACTCTTTGAAAGCAAGTTAAACTGCTTGTTATGTTATGGATGCCTCATGGTTTTAGATAACAAACAAGATAGTCTAGGTGTGTTTGGTTACTCATCAAAGGACACTGCGAATAAGATAACACCTTTAATGTTTTCCTTCAAACTGCTTTCCACTAAAAGAAAATACTTGACAGCATTAGTGTTATGTTAGACTAAGACCCAGACCCAGAAAAGGTCTCTTAGAAGCATTTCAGAAACACTTACATTTGCGTACGATCATGAACCAGACCAGGTTGGGACAGTATGGAAGCCATTCTTTACAGACGGATAAAACTCAAAAACTTTTTATCTTCAGCTGCAGCTGGCTCCGAAACCATTGCATCATGCTCGCATGTAAAAGGTTGATAAAGGGACACAGGAGAGAAAAGAGTTTAGAAAAGGTTTGGCTCGGAGGAAATCTTATCCTCACTATGTTGGTATATAACAGATGACTTGTGTTCCAGATAACAGATAAAACGAAGCATTTGCGTCATTATCTGTAACAAGTACAGAAGCATGACTGCAGGGGATAGATAATCAGATGGTGAAGTTTTACAGAAATATGACCTGTACAGACATGTGATCGCAGGAAGAATGTGTCACCTTCGGAAACACTTCCTCCGCCGGTATCAACACAGGAACGTGTTTTTAAAACGGACATGGACTTTGACATTTCTTAAGTTGTATCAATACAATGTTCGAAACCAAGAGAGCCGAAACCTGTTGGTCAGCAAATAAAGTTTCCTAGTGCCTCAAGCCTGGCTGGAGTCTTCAGATACCACTTATAAAGTTGGTAAATTGTTTTTATTTTTATTTTGGAAATTTGTCCAATAGTTGTAGATGCACTGATCAGGCCTATCCTGGCCGATATTGTTTTCAGGTTTTATTTGAGGCCTGACTTACTGATTAAAAGTTTTTTATTCGTTTTTCTCAAGGCTAAAACACAAGTAAAAACAAAATCTTGTGCAGACTCTTTAAATACGACATAAAGTGAAGGAATTTCAAGACAAACCCAATTTAAGCACTCTTGAAATATTTTATACCCCCAGCAGATTTATATTTAACACAATAAGTTATTTTTTCTGACAGGCAATCAGACAGGCACCTCTCAAATGATAATAAGACTGTGTAAAAAAGCATCAAATTAGTATTTGTATACATTTTATTACAAAATGGTATACTAAAAATCATCTACATGTATCCCGAACAATCAATGGAGAAATCCATATTAGCAGTAGAGCAATCAAACCTTTCTTATTGCTGACCAGACTTTTTCAAGCTTAATCTTCAACCCTAATCTTTAGCTCCTTCAACAGATCCTCCATCAGATTGAAGACCCTGGCTGGGCCATTTCAAAATGTTGATGTAACACCCAGTCAGAAACATGCTGGTAAAATTAAAAGATCACTTTAAACCTCAATATGCCCGGCCTGTCACCAATTTTGAGTTTAACCGTTGAGATATATATTACTGGATAGGACGTTTTGTAACTACGGCATGACACACAGGTGTCATTGCTGAGTCAGGACCGCTGCCAAGGCAGGAGCAGCATGAAGTACAAAAAAAACTGTTTCCTTTTTACAGGCGAATAAACTTTTACGAGCGGAGTGACACGCTGCTTTGACAGTCTGACTCCAATGTTACATAATTTAAATTGACATAAAATGTAAATTGCGAGAAATTACAGGGAACACAGGTATGCTATGAAAAGTGGCACAGCGTTGAAAACACTAAAACGAAACGTGTTAGCTGGTTAAATAAAGGTTGAATAAAACAATACAATACAAGGATGTCACCATTCATTTAGAGGAATGTACTAATGGAGTATATGAAGGGTAACCTGAATGGGAATTTCTGGACATTTTTGCATCACACAAATATGTTTTAAGCTAGCGGCGCAGGACAGGCTATGCTAGCTTTCCGACTTAACGACACTGGTGCTTATGTCATACTTGCTCCATTACGAACAAATCTAAATTTACAGCTGACCAGAGATTTTTTTTTTATCCTCTCCTTCTCTGCTCCTCCTTTTTGTTTGCTTATTTTGTTTTTGTTCAAATCGAGCAGAATCTGATCCGAGCATTTTTGGTTTCACCCCTAGCAATAGCTTAGCGGGCTAGGTCATCGAGGGCACCGGGAAAACATCGAGAAACGTCCCAATGGCCAGCCCATCCCTTTTATTTATCTTTTATTAGTCTATATCAGTTCAGAAATTTAAGCTTCGAGGCCAGAAACCAACAAACTGCGATACAATAACGAAGATTGAGCAGTTAGAAAATAAATTGACAGCATGGTAGTCTTTATAGTACAGTAGGTTTATTTGTCTATACTACAATCGCACAGTCCCTGCACTGCTTGTGGGTTTGTGTTAAGGGAGAATATACAGTTCTATATAGGGCAACATTGACAAATTTCTTAACTTTAATTTGAGCCTTATATGAGTGCTGCAACCGTTTTGTTTTTTTTCGACATACAGTATGTGCTCTTTCCGCATCAGAGCAACATGGTTTTGTTGATTAGACTCAATGCATAGCAGACGTCACTGTCTATAGAGGTGAATAGGGGATGTCCTGTCCAGTAATACATATCAATGGGTGGATCAGAATACCTGCTGTTGGTTGATGTGTTTATAGACAAAACATTAAAATTGATTGGAAGTTCTTAGTTTTGATCAATTTAATGAACAGGGAGGGGAATGAAAAAAAAAATTTTTTCAGTATTCAATCAGCTGATTACTGATCTGAGACGATCAAGAGGAAAATGAGCCAATTCCAGTCTCTGGCTGGTTTGGTGGTTAATTTTTACCAATCCTTAGACAAGACACGGCATTTGATGATATAAAATATCAGTGTCACTGAGGGAACTGTGATGAATATGACAGCTCACTTTACGGCCAGAAGCTAATTTTATGGAGAGCGCTTTGCCCCTCTTGTATACTCAGATGATACGTAGCATCTCTTGTGAGTTGCATGATCAACACCTCCTGTCTGTTTTCTCATGCTGCCAAAAGATCTGTGGACTTTTGATTTGTGTACAATCATGATTCATGCGCTGTATGTGCTTGTTCCACCATCTAGTGAATGTCAAATCGACATCAGTGACATTAAGCCCTTTCACAGCAGTAAATTAAAATGAAATGACGCAATGACTAGATTCACCTGTCATCAGTTTATTTATGTCTCTGAGCTGTGGTTTTCTGCAGAGGTCTGAGTTGTGATTTAGGAGTTTTTGAGCTTTTGTGGTAGCAAATTTGCTCGTACAAATAAGAGGAACAAATATTTTGATAGCAGACATGTATGACTCATCGCAGCACTTCAGATGGGAACTGATTTGCTGTCTGATATTCAAAGCATGACTAAAATGCAGCTAATCGGGCGCTATTCCTCAGAAAAACTTTCCCAACTTCCAGAGAAAAAAAAAAAAAATCTGGCGTCAGGTACAGATCAAATTAAGCCGAGTCTTCGCTCGAACAACTCCACCCTGCACTTATCGTTTAGCTGAGGGGGGAAAAAAAAAAAGTCTCTTTTACATTCGTTCTCATTCCTTGCCAGGTATGATGGCTGAAAAATGAAAAAGTGTGGATATGTACAGACAAGCTTTGATACAAACCATTCGTTCGCAGCTCTGTCTGTATGTTTAAGGATTTTTTTTTTTTTTGCTAGTATTTATTCATAATTTTTTTCTAGTATTTAACTTGAATCCCTTGAACTCTGACCAGTCTCCCTGGCACTGTGAAGGAGCAGCTTCCACACATGGTCTGTAGCTTGGGTTGAAAGCTTGGGAAGTTGTGACCTAACCCCTACATTGACTTCTACACAACTTTCTCCCTGGCCTGTCTGCTGTTCCTTGATGTTCATGGTGCTGTTTGTTCACTAATGTTCTTCAACAAACCTCTGAGGCCTTCATGGAGTGGCTGGATGTGTTCTGAGATTAATTTTTGCTGAGATTCATTTTACAGAGGTGAGCTCTATGCACTGATTGGGATGATTTTGAAGTTTGTGTGTGGTTTCATTTGTAAGAAAAAAAAAAGGTTGAAAACCAGGTGACATCTTCGTCTACCTCACAGTTATGCATGACTTTGTGTTGGTCTATCACTTAAAATCCTAATAAAACACACAGAAGTTGGTGGTTGTAACGTATCTAAAGCCTGGACCTAGCTATGAGCTCCTATTCTTATATTTACATGACTATATTTACATTAAACTTTCTAAACCCTTTCTACGTCTAATTATAAACTACACAGAGTCCCAAGTGCAGTAAAAAAAAAAAGACCCACAAGCTAAACCCAAGACTGTGACGCTTGTGTCTTACCTGATCGTGGTTTGAGTCCAAACACTGTCAACGTGGTGCTGAAATCAACGTTGCGCAGTGATGTCTCCTAAGGACACAAACATTCGTTATTCTCTGCATAGGGAAGCTTTAAGTTGGATGTTCAGATTCTCAAACCCACCTCGCAGTCTTCGGCCCCGCTGGAACTTTTACGAGCACTCTGACACTTGTGCTGTTAGGAAAAGAAAAAGGGTTTTTTTTTTTACTATTCTCTTTATGGTGTTTTTTTCCACTGCTGGATTTGCCTGTGCCCACATTAGTTATTGGAACCACGGGGGGAAATGTGTCGTATAAGACTTCAAATAAATTCAGCTTGTATTGCAGTAACATCATCCCAGGCTGTAAAATGTAGAAAACGATCACCTTTACTTTGGGTTCACAAATTGAATCTAGCCCCTGCCGTCCTGTCTCGCTCCCACCTCTTTTGTGCTCCCCTGTTCTCACCACAGACGTGTAAAAATCCAGTAGTACACCATTCCCTTCAAATCTGGTCTCAGTTCTGAAAACATTATGGACTAGTCTTCATGTCAATTTACTCCTCTGTCACAGACAACCACTTGTTTTCAACTTCTCTTCTAGATAATGCCTTCACTCAAAAGACTAATGGGGTTCTTAATATTAAGATGTTATACAGGGATGTCATTTTCATGCGTTTTGATCAGGTCAGAGAAGAATTGTCTTTACCCCCACATAACTTTTTTTCAGATATTTACAAGTAAGGCATTTCATAAAGAATCGGTTTGTTTAGTTTCCCCTGATACCATCAAAGTCACCACTTGATTTTATTCTTGAATCTCCACCTGTGGCGAAAGGAACACTATAACAGCTGCATACTAAAATATTTTAAATGGAGGGCCCCTCATTATCGACAATGAAAGATCACTGGGAAAAAGATATTGATATAAATATAGCTGACGAACAATGGTCTGACAAACTTCAAAGGATTCACTCTTCCTCCGTCTGTGCCAAGCCAAGCATAAGCTTCATCAATTTAGGTTTGTACATCTTAAAAACTGTCAAAAGTCTTTTCTGATTTTCTGATTTGTGATAAGAATAAACAAGCACTTGTTACTACCACACAGTTTGGTTGCATCATAGCCTAACAGCATTCTGGTCTTCAATTTTTAAAGTTTATTCATCAGTTTCTGGGCTGCACAGTGGTGCAGTGGGTAGCACTGTTGCCTTGCAGCAAGAAGGTCCTGGGTTCAAATTCAAACATGGGTCTTTCTGCATGGAGTTTGCATGTTCTCCCTGTGCATTTGTGGGTTCTCTCCAGGTACTCCGGCTTCCTCCCACAGTCCAAAAACATGACTGTTAGGTTGATTGGCTTCTCTAAATTGTCCTTAGATGTGAGTGTGTGCGTTAATGGTTGTCCTGTCTGTCTCTGTGTTGCCCTGCGACAGACTGGGCAACCTGTCCAGGGTGTACCCTGCCTCTCACCGATTGAATGCTGGAGATAGACACCAGCACCCCTCGTGACCCCAACAGGGATAGACGTGATGGAAAACGGATGGATGGGCCTACTCCTCCATTCTGGTACGTCGGCTTGTTCTTTGTAATTGGAAAAAAAACGACCGCCTCCTTCATTTGGAAGATGGATATGTGATGTGATGTTATGTTTGAAACATCAAACATAACATCTTATGTTTGATTTGACATGGCGTCCATTTATCTCCCATGTAGAACAACCAACTATGCATTTTGACTCTGAATAAGATTTATTTTCTTCTTGAAGGTCTTTTGGATAACCACTGTGGACTTTTGTGGTTTTGTTTCCCTTTTATTTAGCTTTGTGTGACTATAAGTATGTTTTTGCCTTGTCACCCCGATAATTTGTTTTTTTGTTTTCCTCTTTGTGTTATTTCCTGTTTTTGAGGGTTTGCTGTCTTGTTTCTGTTAACAAAAAAAAAAAAAAAAACTCAATAAATAGCCTATACTGTGCCGAAAAATAGAAGGGAATAAAGACTGGAAATAGAAACATTTAGACTCTTATTTTCTTTTCCATACGTATCCAGAACTGGATAATATTGAAATCAAGACTGCAATGTCCAATGCAATGTACGGTCTACTACAACTAAAGGTAGGATCTTATTTTTTTTATTTTCAGTTTGACGTTGTGCTAACTGCAATAAAAAAAAAATAAACAACTTTAAGGCTTCTTACACATCTTTACACGTTTCTGGAAACTGATTGTGAAGATGTGCAGTGCATGCCACATGGCAGCGAACGGTTGAAAAAAAAATGCAACTGAACATGAACGGTAGCAGTAATTAAACTGATACAATTACAAACCATTAATAAATACTTCAAACATCTTTTGCTATCAGCACTCATAGAAAAAGTACACATAATTACAGGATGCTGTTACGCCCGTACCTTTAGGTAGTCCTTTCTCAGATACTTGTTCCGCCTGCGATCCTCGTTCTGGTTGAGAACAGGAGGAACTTCGGGCCACTTTGGGTCGCAGTCTGATTGTTCTGACTTCAAGCTTCCATCGAAAGAGCAGGACGAGGAAGGCTACAAACCCAGAAAGTTAACATTAAAACAAGTCCGGTCTTTAGAATGGGGAGGCAAAAGACAGGCAGTTTTGGTATAATTGAGTATAAAATGCCTCTGTACCTGCCCACTCAGCACTGATGCTCCACTGCTTCCTTCATCCAGAGACGCACTGGAAACGAGACAAAAATGACATAAGAAAACTTAATCACTCCTGGAATGAGGACCCCATTCAACAGAGCAGACAATGCTGTCATAGAGACAGGCCATGACTGATGTTACCGTCAGAGGATTCACAACAGATTGCTACAGACCTGATAGACCAGTGATTAATTCAATCAAAGCTTCGATAGACAATTAAAACATGAATACAGTAGCTTATAAATTAGCCCTGCAAGTAGCCTTGAATGGTAATTCACGGGAATTTCAGCTTGTAAATACAAGTATGGCACTTTTTATGCAAGCTATTTTTGGCTTTTCTTAGTTTTTGCTGTAATATTTCGTCTCCTTTATATCTGCGTTTGGCAACGGGACTAACTTCTGGAGCTGCTTGCGATGGAACAAAACGCCACCACACCTGTTTCCTTTTATCTCAGTGAACTTCATTCTGCAGGATTGCATCATGCATTAGTTGCTTTTATGATCGATTAGCATCCGTACCTTCGAGCAGCCTGAGGCGGCGGCCTCGGCTTGCTGCTGGAGCTCCCCGAGTGACTCAGAAATCTGCGGAGAAAAACAGGAGCACCCATACTTATACCTTACTTAACAAATAAACTGGTAAAACAGCCACACCTCTTCTGGAGTGCTGCGTACACACGGTTTGGCAACGGTACAGCACCTTTTCCCAGTGGCCTAATGGAAACTGACAGATATTCTTTGGAAAATTGAGCAACATCACCTAGACTGACAGCAATAATGCTCCTTTGTGGAAATTTCCCTTTAACAATGGCCCTGACTCCCGGTTGACAGGTTGACAAACTCGCCTGTGTCTACAGCATTTGTGTCCGTTCAAAAACAATCTGTACACAAATGACAGTCCCTCCAAATCAACTACAAAAGCTTAGAGAAAATACAAGCAGTTAAGCTCCTCCTGCTGCTGCTGTCTCCATATTTTACCCACACTTTTTATTAAGAAGGTTTTCCCTGCCACAGCCTCTGATTTGATTCTAATAGATCGTCGTTATTGCAAAATTACAGCCCCATTTCAAATCATCCATTTATCAGTAAGGCAGGCATGTCCAAAGTGCGGCCCGGGGGCCATTTGTGGCCCCTGGACTGATTCTGTGTGGCCCCCCCAACTGCATTTGGTCTACTGGAAAAATTTGGCTGATGGAGATGGAAACATTTTATTTCTATTAGGCTAAAATTAATGCAGACAGATTTTCATCTTACAACTGAAAACATCTGGTACAACACAATATATTCATGTTTTAATAACCACACTTTTTACATTCTATTTAATTTAAATATTAAATATTTAAATAGTAAATATGACCTCATCTGTCTGAGGACTTTAACTCAGAGGCAAATTTTTGTCCATTTAACGCTTTTTTTCCATCAATTTTTTATTAAAATTAGCTAAATACAGTGTTTTAAAATAAATACCGACCCAAATCCAGTTCTCATATTGCGAGACCAAAAATAATTCAGGTTTCTTTTATTTTCAGTTGAGTCTAACATAATTAGCAAACTGCTTGACCATCTTTTAATAAAGCAAATGTGCAAAACCCGTTTTTAGCTTTGGATCTACAGTGATTTAACATCCTTTTCCTTCAGAAACTCAGAATAATTTGTTTAATTGAAATCATCATATTTTGTGAAGCAGGTAAAATAATAACATAATTTCTGGGTTATTTTTATCGTTATTATTATCCATTTTTTGGCCCTCGAGTACTTTTGACTTCAGAATTTCGGCCCACATGCCAAAAAGTTTGGACACCTCTGCAGTAAGGTTATTGGAAAAAGTTGTGCTTTAACAGTGAAGTGCCGTCTTAACAATGAGCGTCCGCTGTGACGCTTTCCAGTCAGGTTTCCATATTCACAACAGTACTGAGACTGCCCTGGTCAAGATGATCGATGACATACATATAAATGCAGCCTTTAGAAGAACCACAGTGCTGCTATTATTGGACCCCCAGCAGAGTAGCCGATACTTTAGACCACGGTATATTACAGGAGCGGCTGGAGAACTGAGCTGGACCTTCTGGTACAGAGCTTGAGTGCTTTGAGTCGTACTTGAAGGGCAGGGACGTCTTCAACTTTACGTCGAAGTTAACAAAAATCACAAACGGGGTTCCCCAAGGTTCCCTTCATATTTAGTATATGCACGCTCCCAGTAGCTCAGATTAGAAAAGCAACATAAGTTACGACAACTGTAAAGATTGCACACAGCTCTACATTACAGTGTCACCAGGTGACTATGAACCCTTTCAAGTCTTGAGTAGATGCATAAAATCAAGGCGTGGATGAGCCATAACAACAACTGAGGTAATTGTTTGTTGGAACAAAGGAGGAGAAATCAGGAATCAGCACACAGCTTCAGATGTTACGGCTAGAAACGACTGTTTAGGTCAGTAGGTTGGGTGTAGCGATGGACTCAGACCTAAACCTTCAGAGGCGCATAAAGACAAGTTCTAAGTCGGCCTTCTGTCACATTAATAACATTTCCTGAATTAACAGACTAATGTTTCAGCATTATTACTTATTACTGTTACATTTATTACTGCAACGGTGTTTTCACAGGCCTGCCAAAAAAGTCGATCAGACAACAGCAGCTGATCCAGAATGCTACTGCCTGCGTCCTCACTAAGACTAAGAACGTAGAGAACATCACCCCCGTTGTAAAGTCCTGACACCTACTTCCTGTATCTCAGAGGACAAGCTCTAAAATACTTCTGTTAGTCTATAAATCCCTGAATAGCTTAGCACCAAAATACATCAAAGACTCGATATTGCTCTATCAAGCTTCCAGACCTCTCAGATCTTCTGGTATGAGTCTACTCCGCATCCCCAGAATCAGAACCAAACACAGAGAAGCAGTATACAATTTTTATGCTGCTCTTCTGGAGCAAACATGCAGAAAAAATGGCAAAAATGCTGAAACTCTTAGCTCCTTTAAATCAGAGTCGAACCCCTACTTGTTTAGCGTTTGCTCTCACGGTTCTAACAAACAACTAACTGAAATTATTCATTTCGGATCAACGTTCCTTTCCATTATCATGCGTCTGTAATATACTTGTGTTTTCATCGTGTGAACAACCTTCATTTGTCTTAGTTATTGTCTCGTTTTATCTGTCTGTGAATGTTTCAGAGTAAAAACCTGGGTACCTGTGCGCCCTGCCGGTCACTCTCCGTCGGTGGATTAGACTCTCTGCTCTGCAAATTAAGGACCGTCGTCTAAATGGCACATCAGACAAGCCGAGGCAGAGAGGGAGGAGAGAGGCAGAGAATCATCAGGAGTAAGCAGAGAGCAACTACAGCACAGCTGAAAACAATTTGAAGAGACAAAGGAAGAAGAAAGGAGCAATGCAGCAATATTTGGGAAAACAAGGATAAATATCGGCCAGAATGATTAGAAACAGAACACCACCATACTACATGAGCTTTGCCCTATTTCGGCATGTTCAAGCCACAAACTTCAATGTATTTTATTGCTATTTTATGCTATACATACCAATACAAAGTATTGCATTATTTTTTGAAGGGGAAGGGCTATGAAGCGTGGTTTAGAATATTTTAGAGGGTATCTCTCTAAACATCTGAATACAGAGATCCTTTTTTTAATTATTATTTAAAAGAATTGGAGATCCCTTTGGATCTGGCTTTTGACTGGACCCATCTAACACATTGATTGTCTGTACGTTTATAGAGTACTTCTCCTGCTGGAAGCTCAACCTCTCCGTTTCAAGCATTCTGAAGCTGCTAACGGGGTTTCTTTCCACCCTACAAGGAGTTTTGCATGAAAGCTGAAAAGATCAGTTTGGGTCTCAACAGAGAACCTTTTTTTTATACATGTGAATGTGAACAGGACTTCTTATTCTTTTTTTCCAACATTGGCTTTCCTCGTGCTTCTAATGCATTACGGTCAGATTTGTAGAGTGCACCACTAATAGCTGTCGTGTTAAAGGTATACTATGCAACCGGGGTTGATTTTCCAGCGAGGCTCCCCCCAGAGGGCGAAAGTAAAAGTGCACTGTCGTAAAGATGCTCAGCTGTTCTGGATTCTCCGTCAAGCCAGGCGCGGTTGTTTTGAGCTTAGCAGACAGGCGAATGCAATGAAAAGTCAAAAAAACGGCAGTACAAACAATGACTAACACAGTGAAAGTATGAACATCAGGGTTTCCCGCAGCGCTATCTTGGCGAGGCGGCCGCCAAACTCACGCTACCGCCTCGGCAACATTCAAAAAAAAAAATTTAATAATAATAATAATAATAAAACTCGATATGCTTGCAAGTTTATTTGACGTTAACACGCGGTTCTTTGTTGTTGCTTTCGCGCGTGCATATAGTGAATAGCAGGGCAAAAACACATGGAGTTCTCACTGTGTAAAGCGAGACCGACTCTCGCGGTCTTGCACGAGACTTCTGAGCCTGTGGGTGCGGGCAGTGGTGTCAAAAGTACACACATTTGTTACTTAAGTAGAAGTATAGATACTGCAGTTTAAAAACACTCTGGTAAAAGTTGAAGTATCAACTTGACTTTTTTACTCAAGTAAAAGTGAAAAAGTATGTGCTCCAAAAACTACTTAAAGTATAAAAGTATAAAGTAACCTTTAAAAAAATGCCACTATATGAACTGAAAGCTTAATTTAAACACTGATTAGTTCTACATGTGGCCCAAGACACAACATAATCATTAACCCATTAGTCAAAGACACTCAAGGAGCATGTTCTCTCTCAAATCTTATTGGAATTCAATTCCAAACAGAGGTAATATTCAAGCCTGCAGAACTGCCAGAACATAAATGTGTGAGTTCCATCAAATACCTAAGGTAAACTATACCCTTTGGTGCAAAAACATTCTATGTAGTTTGTGTGTGGAGGGAGGGAGAGAGAGAGAGAGAGAGAGAGAGAGAGAGAGAGAGAGAGAGAGAGAGAGAGAGAGAGAGAGAGAGAGAGAAAGAGAAAGAAAGAGAGAGAGAGATAAAAAGAGAATAGACCAGTTCATTGTTATTGTTTTGATCCGGGTTTTTCGCGCATGCGCGCCGGACTGGTTGGCAAAAGGCGAACACAATGGCGGACGCAAACAGAGAAACTGACGAGTTCTCCACGTATTTTTCTTCTTTAGATAACGTACTACAAGATCGTTTTAAGAATAAGTTGATGGTTGATGGTATCAGATTGCCAGATCCACACAGCAAAAGCCTGAATGGACGGAGCGAGTCTGTGAAATGCTGACCAAGGGTTTCGTACCGCGACATATGCAGCTGCCTTATAAACACGGCAGGCCAGTACACACGAGAGAGCACGACATGAAACCACTGGACGGCTACAATTATTTTATATCGGGAAAAAGGCTCCAGCAACGCCCGCGACGCCATGAGGGATTAAGCGGTCAGAAAATGGATGGATGGATGGATGTTGTTCACACGTTTGTGCAACAGCAGAAAGTGGCGTCGGACACAGGCCGCGTCTCAGCAGAGGAAGACCCGCCCGGTAGGATTAAAAAAACATTGTTTACTACGGATTATTTTGGTGTTTTTGTCTTGTTAAAATGGGTGGAGGTGTCGGCTACATTGCAGCGTAAACACAGAAGTACTAGCGCCCGTGAACGGGGGCGTAATGGAGTAGCAGCAGCCGCCGCCGCGCGCTGTCTGCTGCTTCAGACAGCGGCGGCTGCTGCGGCGGCTGCTGTAACGATCGCTACACGGGCCGCTTCTCCGGCCCGTGTAGCGATCTGTGTACCCTCCGCCGCTATTTAAGCAAAACAATGACTAGAGCAGAATTAAGTTGTATTTACCGGAGATGAAGGGTAGACTGCAAATTCTGTTGTAGAATGATGGCTCCCACAGTCCATTGGGAGTGTCTGCCTGCGCCCTTTTCATTGAAAATATCCATTTCTTTCTTCGTCCTTCCTCCTTCGGTAAACAACAGAAACGTACATCCAACGATTTGGAATGCCTCTGTGTGCAACCGGGAGCGCAACAAGTCGTAGGCATTGTTTAGATTCCAAAAATAAACTAACTAAAAGTACGCTCTAAATCTACCCGTTTTGTCATGTAGGAGACGAGAGCAGCTTTGTTTTTTGCCAACCACCGTGCCCGGATGTAGCGCTGACGTCACGTGTGAACTACTAACCAATGAGTGTTTGCATTACATGACTCATCCCCTAGACTCTCCGGCCAGTGTAACGATCACCACCTCCCCTCCGCCCGTTCACGGGCGCTAGTACTTCTGTGTTTACGCTGCAATGTCGCCGACACCTCCACCCATTTTAAAAAGACAAAAACACCAAAATAATCCGTAGTGAGTGATGTTTTTTTAACCTACCGGGCGGGTCTTCCTCTCTGCTTTGTGCTGTTACACAAACATGTCTGAACATCCATCCATCCATTTTCTGACCCTCTTAATCCCTCATGGCGTCGCGGGCGTTTGCTGGAGCCTTTTTCCTGATATAAAATAATTGCAGCCGTCCAGTGGTTTCATGGCTTTCATGCTCTCTTGTCCGTACTGGCCTGCGTGTTTATAAAGCAGCTGTGTCGCGGTATGAAACCATTGGCCAGCATTTCACAGACTCGCTCCGTCCCTTCAGGCTTTTGCTGTGTGGATCTGGCAATCTGATACCATCAACCATCAACTTACTCTTAAAACGATCTTGTGATACGTTATCTAAAGAAGAAAAATACCTGGAGAACTCGTCATTTTGTCAAATGGCGTGCCAACCAATATGGCCGCCACGCAAGGGGTTCTGGGTAACGGAGTCACGTGGTTGCAAGGGGTCTAGTTCTCACTAGGTGTGGATGGCGCCAATGATCTGCATTGGATGGCGCACATTACGTGAAATAAATATTTATAAATTTTAAACTGAAGCCAAGAGTAACGAGTAACGTTTGTTTTAAAAATGTAAGGAATAGAAAGTACAGATACTTGTGTGAAAATGTAATGAGTAGAAGTCAGAAGTAGGAAGAAAAATAAGTAATGGAGTAAAGTATAGATACCTAAAAAGTGTACTTAAGTACAGTAACGAAGTATTTGTACTTCGTTACTTGACACCTCTGGGTGCGGGCCGAGGGCTCTTGCAATTGCAAGTACGATATTTCCCCCACAGACCACCAGGGCGGCCGAGAAAACCTTTGTTCGACCTGAAATGACTCATTTAATCATCCAAAACGGTATGGAACACATTAATTAACTGAAAAATGTTGCATAGTATGCCTTTAACTGATTCTACCAGCTGAGCTGGGGAGGTCTACAGCTCCTCCAGAGGTACCATTGGCCTTTTGACTTCTGAAGGAAATTGGTTACACTTCATTTCATTTAGAGGTATCACAGTAAAGGAGGCTGGAAACCAATAACAGACAACAAGTTTCACATTTTGTTTTTGCAGAAAACGTTATTAACCATGTATAATTTTCCTTCAACTCCACAATTATACACTACTACTTTATGGCTTTATTACATAAAATCCTAATAAAAAGTGTGGTTGTGACATGCCAATATGTTAAAAGGCTATTACTCTGACCTCATCCAGAAAGCATAGGCTGGCAACATGAAGTAGGGCAGAGAGCAAGGAAGGCAATAGAACATATAGGTTTAAGAAGTTTCCATGCAAGGCTTATCAGCTATGTACGTCGCTGCGGTGCCCGGCCATGTGAGATGTGAGCCGCACCGACCTGTTCTGCTGTTCCTGCTGCAGAAGCTGCACGGCAATCTTCCTCAGATCCAGCACTTCTTTCAGTTCATCATCCTCTTCCTCAGCAAGCTGGTCCTTATCAGAACTGTAAGAAGATGAGGATCAAGTGTACATTTAAGTCTTAATTTATCACAAACATTTTATGTCACACATGATATGGGCCCGAATGAAACAAACTACTCTAGCACTGAGCCTATATTATATGTATATACTCAGTGACATGTATCATAAGACAGAAATCCACATGACCGTCTAGCTATGCACTCTATAGGTTAATCTCAACAACAGATGTGCCTGTGTTTACATAAAGGGCGCCAAACCCACAACGCAATTAAACTGCCAGCCATTGATATCCATCAGCACGCAGTCTATATTTCAATCCATCAAATGAATAGGCACTTATTTTTTTCTGATTAACTGACCTCGCCGGGGTGGTCACCACCCACCTTGTGAACTAGAGGATCATTGCTCATATATTTCAGATTGCTAAAGGGCTTAGAAACATCATGATATAGAATGAGAATTTAAACTTTTGAAAAACAAATCACGACTACCTACAACTGCACTGTGTCTCTGTTTAATCTCATTACCACAGTCCTGTTGCCACAGAAGTTAGGCAAAAATATTTAAAAAATCCAGATTGTGCTGCTTCAAAGATAATTTAACTAGATCATTATATATATATATATATATATATATATATATATATATATATATATATATATATATATTTGTATTTTATTTTATTTTTTTTACATTTATGTGGAGGTAAGCTGTGTGCTAGTACTCCGTTCTTTCAGGAGCAAAAGGTTAAGAGCTTCCAATGTGGAATTTACTGTTTATGAAGGCTCTTACCGAACATGGGTAATGTGGTACCATTTTTTTGAGAAAAGGGACCAGAGAGTTTGCTCCAGTTAGCGAGGGTTCATTCATCTCAGCCTCCCTTGGAAAGCTTACTCCGGGGTGCTGGAGAGAAAGGCTCCGGCACTTTACCTTTAAGGAATTGCTGAGGAGGTCATCTCCAGTCTACGTGTGTTTGTGAATACTTTTTTTTGGATTGCGTCCAAAAAATTGGGTTCATTAAAAGGCTAGACCTGCATTAAAACTGCTAGACCATCAACACCCATGCCAGGAAAAGAAAACCGCCAGTACCTCCCTGGAGAGACAAACCTTGAAGCCCCTCTCAGAACGTGTTGGACGGTGAAAGTCAGATATTAAAAAAAAAAATAATAATAATAATCAAAAACGATTTGTGTAGATTGTGAGTTTAATTTTCCTCATCTGCCCAGGGAATTTTCCACCACCATCATCACCGCTGTTTACATTCCCCCAGTGCTAACACCAGAGAAGCGCTGAGTGAGCTCTACCACTCCATCAGTGAGGGTGCTTTCATTACAGAGGGACTTTAATCAGGCCAACATGAAGACAGTTCTCCCACATTTTTATCAGCATGTAAACGTTGCAACCAGAGGCTCAAACACACTAGACAGGGCCTAAACAAACCATAAGGCAAAACTGGCTCAGCAGACCATCTCTCAACAAAGGAGAAGGTTTTCTGCTTGCAAATATTAAGTGCTCAGCAGATATCCGCACCACATGCCTTATTATTATTATTATTATTATTATTATTATTATTCAGATCCATGACAATATCACTGACTTCTTGTGTCGAAACCGTCACATCTTCATGTTTATCTATGTTGTCCATCACAAATGAATTGCTTTTAGCACAACTAAACAGTTCACAATAATGTTTCTGCCACGCCCGAGTAATTTCATCTGGTCCGTTTGCACAATCAATATTAGTTGGCAAAGATGTTTTTACAGTGTTCACTTTTTTTCTGTCTTTACAAAATTCAGTAGGACCATTCTGTTGTAATTTCCTTGCACGTGACTCAGATTTCAAATTATTTCCATTGCTCTTAATCAATGGTAGAGCATATTTATAAAATTAGCATTTGCTCGTTTCTTATAGTCAAATACGGGGCTGTGTTTAGGTTTGCCTGCTTCAGCCCAGAGTTTAAAAGCCCTTCTGGCCTCGGCATGAAGCTCTTCTGCATACTCACTCCACCCTGGCTTGGCTTTGAACTTATTTGGTTTTATACAAAAACCTACTGGAGATAATAAGGGATTCTGTAGTTTTCTCATACAGTGAGCACAGCTCTGCACCATGTTAAACATTTTTACTATATTATGTCAAAACTGCGCTTTTTGGCAACTCAGTATTACTCAACAACGTTTCAGACTGAATCCAGTACAGATTAAAATCCTGCTCAGTCAGACCGTCCCAATTTATTTCCCAACTTATATTTATAAAATGTCATTTTTTTGTCCTCTGTTTTTATATGTGGAGCCTTGCAACAACATGTAGCTCAAATGTACACTGTGAATGTGCGGCTTGATGACAATAACGTCTGTCTAAGGCTCGGTAGATTTCATGTTTGTATCCTTGCTTGTTCATTATCTAACAATTGTACTGGTGTGGTTAATAATTGTTTAAGTATTGAGTATTTTTGTGACCAATACAGTCATTCAATTCACATTTAGTGTTAGCTATCATTCTGCAACTAAACATATTTGCACAATATTTGTCTCTCACTCCATTCTTGAGGAGTACAATTTAGGTCCCCTGGACTTTTGATAGATTTGAGACTGATAAAAAAAACAATTTAATTAAATTAAATTAGACGTATTGAGACTTTAATATATACTGACGCTACCAATGAATCGTGTACGCTTTAGTAGCTATACACTGATAAACTAATCTCATTTGTCTAAATATGTGTTCTGAATTTGAAGGAACTGGTTAAAAAAAACGGTCTCTTTTCCGAAACAATTTTGCTTCTAGTAAGAACAGGAAATGTTTAGTCTGATTTAACAGACAGACTGGAAGATAAATACTTAAAGAGTCTGTATACATATCAGGTTTCAACTCTGTTTCAGGTCCAATAATACTGAGAGACATCAGAGCCAAAAAAAAAACTCCCATTGAACCGACTTCTCATTCTGGGAAGGCCTTCTTCGTCCTATCACGATAATGTGAAACCACTTTCTCTACCTGACGACTTATGGGCTTGCTGCCAGAAAAAAAAAAATCCCTTTCTGTCCAACCCTGACAAATCTGAACATGTAGAGTTGGCTGAACTGTACTTTGACTTTAACTGTGCTTTGGTCAGATTAGTTGAAGATTAAGCTTTGCTGGGACAACCCCTTGCGAGGGCATTTCCACTTGTAAGACAGGATCGAAATAAGCCAAAGCAACTCATGTCCACAGTGGTGGACAAGCCATGCTATGCGCCAGTTTCTGAGGGACTTTCTGAGGGCCTTCGGTGGGTCTTTCTACCGAATAACTAACCAAATTTTCAAATCATCACAGAAATGATCGACCTTCTTCTATGGCCGTCTCACTCCCCAAGACATAAATCCTGTGGGAAACCAGTGGGAGTGCGTAAGGGAGGACCCAGAACTCTGGTCGATCTAGCCAAGACAAGTTTATCTGTGTATCACATTTCAGCAACAGGACAATTCAAAGTCCTTTCTAGCGAGATTGTGCATAGAGGGATGGTGTTGATGGAGGAACCGTATATCTGTACAGTCCAACCTTGGAAAATGTTATAGGAGTGCTGTCTAGCTGAAGGACGTTGTACAAAGTGTTGACATCAAGCTTGCCAACAATCCTGGCTTCAGGGATTTTGTAAAAACAAGTGTTGCCTAACAGGAGTACTACCCCCCCCCCCCCCCCCCCCCCCCCCCGTGTGCTTTTAAGGTTGGCTTTTTTCGTAATTTTGCAGTGTGAAATCAAGCAGCTGCCATAGAAAAAAAAAATGTTCATTTACACCTCTTTAAAGGCTATTGTACACAAACCCATCTTCTAGGCGTGCAGACACAGAGGAGAGCATCTGCTGTGGTTTTGGAAACAAGCTGATTTCTATAAAATGAAAAAATGTTTGGCTCCTCAACAGTCCACATCGTTTTGACGTATCATCTGCCAAATGTAATGGGTTCATGCTGCAGGGTGCCTGGTTGAGCGCACACTTAGAAGGGGGGGGTCATCTCGTTGTAACGTGCGGAAAGTGGTTGATACTTTAAATTCTGAAGGCCTTCCCAGAATGATTCAACATCTGGAATGGGAGCGATTTAGGCCCTGAAATCTGTCAGCATTACCGGAGCTACATACGCACCGACACATCGAACATCACGGTGACACTGTTCGCGTGATAAAAAGTGTCTTTTGGGGATTCTCCTAAGCAGATTTGTGTAAACGGAACTTTGTCATATATCGCAGAAGTTTGTGTGTCACCAATTTCTTTCTAACGTGTTCGTTCATATTTCCATTCAAACAGTGAGGCGGTTTTTAGCGCGGTTGCCTTGGGCCAACGTGTGCATGTTCTCCCGGTGCATGCATGGGTTCTCTCTGGGTACTCTCTCAACTGAACGCTCTAAATGGCCCTCAGAGGTGAATGTGCTCCTGCATATTGCGTGTTTATGTGTTGCCCTGTGATAGACCTGCAGTCTATGCAGGCGTGCCCCCGCCCTTTCATCTAATCAGCGCTGCAGACAGGCACCAGCATCCCTGTGGAAATAAGCGGGCTCAGAAAATGGATAAATACAAGCAATGGCCCGCTACAGGGGGGAGAAAAGGACCCTGCTCTGATGTTTTACTGGACCACTTCCAGCTTTGGTTCGGTAAGCATTTAGCCATGCATTGTTTAGATGGGCCTCAAGCGTACAGTGTCAAAACAAGCAAGTAAGTCTGGAGTTGGACACGTTCCGTTCACCGGCATCTCGTACACCCCGATCCTTCTTACTTTAAGAGGTGTTGACATCTGGACATTGTGTTGAAAGGACGGGGGAAACTGATGTTCATTCCTTCCTGAACGACCATTTCCCCCTCGTCAGGTTGGGATTAATGATTTCTCCGCGGCCGGTTGCTTATTTCTACAACGGGGAGACATTTCCGCTATCGGACGGGGCTCGTTTTGTTTTCACGCGCGAAGGCTTTGATGGAGCTTTTTTTTGCAGAAACAGGATTTTACAAACAACTTTCGTCGGGGATGAGTCGGAAAGAACCGAGTGTTTACGGCATGTCAAAACACCAGCTGCACAGCATCTGTACGCACTAGGCTTGTTGGAATAGCATTACGAGTCGCAGTGCTTCAATAACACTGAACTTTTTTTTTTTTACACGTTTTGTAACAGCCACCCTGAACACATCCTCCACAACAACACTGCAGCAGCAGCATCATCGTGCTTTTCCTCAGCGGGGAAGCTGGTCAGAGCGGGAACTAAACACAGAGCAATCCTGGAAGAAAACCTCTTAAACGTTGCAACAACTGTAAGACCGGGGCCGACGTTTGACTTTTGTGCCGTAGAGTGCACTGCAAAAAGAGAACAAAAAGTAAGTAACATTTTCTTGAAATGAGGGTATTTGTCCTTCATTTGAGCAGGTAAATAAGATTATCTGCCAGTGGAATTAGGTTTTCTGACCCCTAAAATAAGATAATTAGATAATCTTCACTTGGAATAAGATGACGGAGATTACTTGTTTCTATTTTAAGTGCAAAAATCTTATTCTATTGGCAGATCATCTTATTTATCTGCTCAGATCAAGGACAGATACACTTATTTTAAGAAAATTTTACTTACTTTTAGTTCGTTTTTGCAGTGTGACCCTGTGCAGGCATCCGCTGTTACAACGATTTGATTTAGATCAAAGCATAAGCGCGTGGTAGAATGACCGGACCTAAATCCAACTGAGCATCTACAGCAAGACCTTAAAATAGATGTCCACAGGTCTTTAATGAGTTTTGTTCTGTTTCTGCTTTTCACCTTTTAGTATTTTTCACTTCCTGCCTGTCATTAATTGCTCTGTTCTAGTTTCTCTTGTTCCCATTGGATCCTTACTTCTCTGCCTAAGCCTTCATTTCTGTTAAAGTGACTTTATTTGGTCTTGGTCTGTCCATTCACCATGGCTTTGTATCATTAGGTCCAGCTCTCCTCCTGTCGCTGTCAGATCCTTGCTCTCTCTCTCTCTCTCTCTCTTTCTCTCTCTCTCCCTCAGTTTAATAAACATCACACCTTTCTCCTGTGCTGATTGCTTCACCTGTCTCCTCTATCCATTTAGCCAGTCCGTTCATTGTCGGGTCCTCCGTGATGCCGCCCTCTGTTCTGGTCAGTTTCCCTGTCGTGTTCCCGATTCCTGTTTTCGTCTGCCTTTGTAAGTTTTGTTACTTTATTTACTTAATAAATCACCTGGGACTTCATCGTGTGACCCCCACGCTCTCGTCTGCATTTTGGTCCACAAACAACCACCGAACAACTCATGACACACAGATGCTCAACCTCAAAGCTGACTTGAGCTTGAGCTGTTTTTGCAAACGAGAGTATGCATCAAAACGCAAGGCCGCGCTTTTGTTCTCGTGAAAAATCTTCCTTAAACGATGTATTGCTTTTCGTTCCCATCACAGTTGTGCGTTACTGTGTTGGTCTGTTCGACAGAATCCCAAACGAAAATACAGGGAAGCTTGGGGTTGTAACGTTACGAAAAAAGAATGGTCATGGGATTTGAATATTTTCGCCCAGCAGAGTAATTCAAGATAACAAAGAACAGATGTTGTGCCATCCTGTAAACTCTGCATCCCCAGACAGTGACTCACTGATGTATCATTGCATCTCTTGTTTCCACAGAGCCCTACGTGTCAGACTTAACGCAAAAGTGCCGCATGTCAGCTTATAGGTGCTGTGACAACTAAGACAGGTAAAGTGAAGTGACACGGGGCGTTCGTTCATCTGCTTACACGGAAGTTCACACTCACCCAGACTCCTCTTTCCAGCTGTCTTTATCTTTACATTGTTGGGACATGTTTAGCACTTTCTCCAGTTCCTGAAACAAAGCCAAAGCAACACTGGATGTTGATCAGCAGAACACTAAAAGGGTTCTTTCCCCCGTTTCGCCCCCCTACCTCACACATTTCCTTTCAAATCTCACAGAAAGCGACAGACAGAAACATAAGAGGTACCTTTATACAAGACACATGGCTGCTTTGCTGCCCGTCAGTCTCTGACAGAGCAGGATCCTCTTCGGGGTTGGGCTCTATAAAGTCATACAGATCCTGATCTGATAGAAGGAGGAAGCATCCGCGTTCGTCACACAACTTGTCACATTTCAGGCACTTCATTCTACAACCCCATGTGTCTCTGTTATTGCTTTGAAAGGGAATGTGCGATACTTATTTTGGGTGACCTTTGCAGGAGTCCAATTTGGAGAGTAGGGACAGGGCGTCCGCGCGGGCTGTCTCTGAGACCTGTGAGTGGAGGCTGACGGTGTCGTCGTCTGACGGCTGCAATTAGAGACAATCTGATTAGAAACTACTTCTTTTTTTTCTTTTGTTTTTGGGCAGCATCAGAACCTGAAGTGTTAGCATAGACTCATAAAGATCTGCCAGCGTTCTCAATCTGACTAATTGCTTCTAGGTGGTCTCCAGAACCACCTAGACTCAAACCCGTAGAGCAATCCAGTCTGACCAGACATAAACGACACCAGAACATGCATTAAGGCGGAAGCGATACAAACAAAAATATCGTGTAGCACAAACTCCCAAGACTTCCTTGTGTTCCTGTGGGAAAACATTCAAATGGTAGTTAAATCACTTTAAGACATTCGTGTTAACCTGCCTCTGTGTGAGTAACGGCACGTTTCATGTTTCTTGGCTCGGAGACAGAAGCATAGACGTTGACAGCAGGTGAATTTAAATAGCATTATCTGCCAATGGAAATAGTAATTTTACCCCTAAAATAAGGTAATTACATATAATGCACTTGAAATAAGATGATGGAGATGAGTTCTTCCTATTTTAAGTGCAAAAATCTTATTCCATTGGCAGATTATCTTATTTACCTGCTCAAATAAAGGTCAAATACACTAATTTCAAGTAGATTTTAACCTATTTTAGTTCTGTTTTTGCAGTGTAGGTATGCGCTGCCGTCAGCTCTGACTGATGGCTGGCGTGTGGAGTATAGTAGCTCAGCAGATATTCTCGTCCCACCGCCTGCGCTGCCTTTGCTCCACGCACCGTTGCAGTCAGATAAATATTGCGTGATTGATGTAAATGAGTCCCCCGTTCTTTCATTTTTAACCTGTGGCGTCTCTTTTAACGACAGCCTCCCATCTTGAACTTTTACTGCGCCTGCTGGTTTTATCTTTGCAGGCTCTGAGCCAGATCGACGGCTTAACGACGTCTAAGTTTTCTTTTTCTCTTCAACTCTGACTGATGATGAGTCATTGCCTGCAAGTTATTTTTTTATGATCACGTATAAATTTACCAACCCCCTTTTTTACCTTTTGTTTTATTGGGATTTTCATGTGAAATACCAAAATAGTGCATAATTATCAAGTGGAAGGAAATGAAGATATATTTTTCAAAATTTTCACAAATAAAAATCTGCAAAATGAGATGTATTCATTTGTATTTGCAAACTGCAAGCCCTGTTTGCAGTTTGCCCCAAGCCATTTAGGGGGGCACAGCACACATGTGGATGGAGGTGCTCTGCTCAGAGCTTAAGAGATGGACCGCAGAAAACTGACATACCCTAAACGTACCATCCAGCAGGATTCTGCTGTTGAGATGCCGTTCCTTAGTACAGACAGGGAAGCTGGTCAGAGTTGATGGGAAGACGGATGGAGCTGAATACAGTAGGGTAAGCACAACTGGCAAAACCTGGGCCCAGGTTATTTAAAACGTTTAGCTCCTAAATATGCAAAGCTGGTTGTGACATGCCTTAAAACATATTTTATCTACCAAGAAAAAATTATTTTATAAAGCACTAACTCATCGGGGGTGAATATAAATGCTTGCTGCAATTTTCACATGTTATTTACTAACGAATGTTGAAAAGCATGTATAATTTTTCTTCCAGTTTACAGTTATGGTCTACTTTTGTGTTGCTCTAGCACAGAAAATGCTAAAAAAAAAAATTAGATGTGGTTATAAAATGAGAAAATATAAAAACCTCTAAGAGGGAGTGAATACTTTGACATGGTATCTGTAAGCTTTCGTATTTTTTTGTTAATAATAAGAAGCCATCCCTTACAATCATGGTTTTCTGAGGGTCCATCAAGGAATTTGGTTGGAATTAAGCAGCTATTTCATTCGTTTTTTACCAATCAATCAACCAGTGATAGAACTTAGCCATTTTTTATTTTCATTTTTGCTAATTCTACTTAATTTAAAAAAATATTTTATTAATCCCAAAAGGAAAATAAATGCCGTGACTCATGACATGCAGGTTTCTTCAACAAGTTCTTGAGAAGCCTCTGACTGAAGACACTCTGTTGTCGTATGACAATGTGATAACGAGGATGCTCAGGGTTATCCGTAACGTCCTTATTTTATGAAGAATCCTTCTTTGCACAGTCACCCTTAGAGGTTGTAGAGGAGCCACTTAACTACTTTTAACGTCTAGCCTTTATTCCAATCCTCTCCACAGTACACACGTGGTCAGGTACAGAGAGTGGTCAGAAAACGAGTGCTAAAGCAGCTGAAGACCAAAGAAAATTTCTGAAAGACCTTGAAAAAAAGCCTGAAAAAAATCAAGGCCTCTATAACGCAATAGTTGGGCCCCTTACAACCAAAGTATAAAGACATTAAGGGATGTTTGAAACTGCTACACGCTACAGTACACCTGTTTTCATCTTATAACTGTAATGTTCATTAGCCAGCGATGTGTCTGAAATCTGACCTCTGTTGTAGACAGCCTCTTGTCGCCATTGTCACTACCAATTCCAGAGTCAGGCCCATGATTCTTAGTGGGATAGAAATCTTCCATGCTGTGGAATATGCAAAACAAGTCGTGGATGTTAAAATGAACAAACGAGCAATTAGCTTTGGATTCGTAAAGCATGTGACAAACCTATCAGTGAGGGGCTGCGGGAGACAGCGTTTGCTGAGAGTCGGGAGGTCCAGGGTGTCTGGTTTCTTGTCCGTTCTGCAAGCCTGGATGTTCAAGTACTTGAAGATGTGCACCTTGCCTTTCAAGCAAATCTGAAATGCATAGAGACTCGATTCAACGTCAAGCTGCTGAGCCGCCGCTGCAGAGAGAATGACAGGCTTCATCCACTAGATGGTGCACTCGTATCAGCTTTGTTACGTTCTCGTTTTTCTCACATTCACACATCAGGCCTAAACCGTGCAAAGAAATCCACTAAATGAGTTCTTAAAGCACGTCTTCCTTCATGCAGCGGCACAAACACGGCCTTGAGGTGAATGCACACACCTGCGCGGGAGGAGACTGCATAGGATTGTTGTCCAGGATGATGTACTCCAGTTGCCTGAGTTTCCTGAAAGCTGGAGGAATCTCTGTGATCTTATTGCAGGAGAAGTCGAGTCGGATGAGAGGCAGATCTGCCAGCTCTAAAAAAAAAAAAAAAAAAAAGGAATGTTGGGGTGAATGTACACGGTGTCGTGCTGAGGTCCACATCAAATGAAACAGCAGAATGTATAGATGTGGTTGAAACCTCATCACTGTAATTGTATACAAAATACATTGGGGGTATTTCCAAGGATACATGGAAAAGTTGAGGTGATATCAAATAAAAACAACAGAATTGCTTGTTTCTTTTGAAAAGAAAAAAGACCAATACCACAGGAATGTGGGTGACAAAAGTATATGAATCCTTACTTTCCATGTTTGGTTTGATGTTTATTAGCCGGACTAGCAGGGATGTAATGTTCACAGGGATCGTTAATCTGTCCTAAACATCAGGTTGGGGGAGTTTAAAGATTACTACTTTTAAAACACAGTTCTATATCTAATATCAGTGGGTTACATGTAATTAATGCTTACTTTACAAACAACATTGCTTAGGTTGTAAAAAGTTTTGTTCTCAAAAATATTTACATCTCACCAAATGAAGGTACAATATTATAATGCTGATATCTTATTAGGTCGCGTCACGCAAAGTAAACAAGACAAAACCATTACTGCAGGTCTTAAAGAGCATTAAATGCTTTGGTTGCATCCGATCTTTATGTCATGTTTCACAGCTTGTATTTAGTAGCACTTTGAATTCTGGTCAACTCCCAGATGAAATTCTTGACATAAAAGCAAGTTTGTAAAATGATTTCCTTCATTTATTTTTGTGAAACGAAAAGCAAGGGGGTGGGAAATACCAATTAATCGGATTTGGTATAATAAAAAGATTTTATTTTGAAGCTATATCAAACCCAGCCCTAGGGAAATCGATATGTTGCAGGAAGGTGAAATCAATCCCTCAACTCTTTGGATTGTAATTTAATCACTGAGCATCCGACATCCAGCTAATGATAGGGGCCAAACCTGCTTAAATACACATCTTTCTAAGAATATTTATGTTTTACCCCCTAAAGAAACCATTTCTAGCGGCGGTCGCCAACATCTTAGTCCTTGTAGATTTCTGTTACACTTAAATCCTCAGCCAGAAGCTATAGAAAAAGCAATGAACTAATGACATTTAAGACTGGACTCCTGGTATAGTAAATGTGATCATATTTAAAATGCTAAAAATCTTAAAACCAAGAATAATAAATGGAAGACTTTTTAAAGACCTGCCAGAAATCTTGCTAAAGGTACTGCTTATCAGGGAAGGAAGCTCAGCTGCTGTTTTCTGCTGTTCAGCAGGAATATTCTATAGTGCCACCACTTTAGCACTATAAAAACAAGTTAGATCAAGAGGATTTCTTAAAGAGGCGTTAGGGTCTGGAGTGCAGAAGCTGTAAGAACAGCTGTAAGAACAGTAACAGCTATAAACGCGGTTTGATGCCATTGTGACAACCAGTTCCCGTGTCCTGCTAATTTTGACGTCTTTCTTTCTGACAGCTCCTCATAACTGAACTTGTCTATAAACACATCAACCACCTCGTAATTTTCTTCCAACGAAATCCGTGACTGTCAGCCATTTGATTTATTGTCCAATCGATCACATCCTCACTGAGCTGTAATGCAAAACTATTTTAACGGGTTTCACTCTGGAAGATGCGTGAATCAATGTCACACAAATCAAACGTTGACTGATCGCAAACACTATTCGTTGCACATCAAGAAACCACCGGCTTTTAGCGAACGACGGATAACGTGCGTAAAAAAAAAACACAAAAGCAATCGTCCCGGGCCAAGTTTTCTATGGCTGTGCCACCTTTGCCAAAACCCACAACCTGAGGCTGTTAAAGGCGCAGAGCGAGGGGGCCGATCCCTAACTGACCCTCAGGCAGCATGTGGAGACAGTTCTTCCTGACGTTGAGTTCCCGTAAGGCCAGGAGCCTCCCCACCTGAGCCGGCAGGATCTGGATCTCATTGCAGCTCACGTCCTGCAAAGCGGAGGAAAAAGTGTGGGAAAGCACAGGGTTACTGCATCACGTAAAGGTCACGTAAGGTCACGTAAGGTCACGTGCCCCGGCCCCAGCTCACCAGTTCCATCAACTCTTTGGCCTTGCCGATCTCCTCGGGGATGGATACCAGTTTGTTGTTGCTCACCAGCAGGACTTTGAGGGGGAGATTAAACAGGTATTTTGGCAGCACCGACAGGAGATTTCGGCTGTGGAGGAGGGGGGGAGATGAAACGTTGACCTACATTATCAAAACTGCGCACAGAGGTACCGGGAATCGAGTTTCAGCAAAGAAAGAGGAAACGCGTCCCGTCCGTGTGCACAGAAAGCAGAACAAGCAGCTCCACAGAGACATGAAGAAGCAAAAAAACATTAACTTTCGCTTTGACTGAATGCATCAATAGAAGCCAACGGGGGGGTGTTCTCAGCGGTCGCTCACCTGATGTCGAGATACGTCAGCATCTGCAGGTTGATAATGGCTTCGGGGATGGATTTGATGCAGTTGTGGTAGAGGCTGAGCGACTCGAGCGGGGCGAACAGACACACCTCCGCCGGGATCTCTGCGAGATGGTTCTTGGATAGGTCTGCAGACGGCAAACAGTACAAATGTTTACTTCACAAACGTACGGTGGTAGCATACCAGTAAAAGCCCATTCTACTGTCCAGACATCAGCCCCGGTGTTTGATGTAAACCCGAGAGGCTGCAAGCTGGAAAGACGGATCAATGCGTGCCAGCGACAGAGCAGCGGCTAACATGTCTCCTTCATCGAACCACGGTCTGAAATTACACGGGAGTCTGAAGCTCTGACTGTCTGAGTGCTGCTGCTGCTGCTGCTGTCAGTGGATCCATCGTTGACCAGGGAGAGGCACAGTAATAGCCCTGGATCTGCAAGGAGGCTAGGGGACGAAAAACTGAACCTGTGTCTTTTTCGTTGCAGAAATGCAGCAGGCCTAAAGGGCCTTTAAAAAAACATTTTTAGTTTTATTATCCCATAGTGAGATCAATACAGGGTTTATCCTGTTGCATTATAGATTGCCACGTGTTCATTTTTAAATGATTCATTTCCCATCCCCCTTTTTTTTACTATTTTAATTCAACTGTCTCAGCTGTTACACGAAAAGGTTATTTCGCTGCGAAACTCTTTTAACGCTGCTGTCCCTGCTCCATGTTGCTCTACTTGTTTCGATGAACTAAGTTATCGTAAAACTACAGAGGTGCTAAAAACAGATTTTGTTGTAACGTATGCTAATATGTAACACAATGCAAAGACGGTAAAGTAATATGAGCATTTTACACGGTTCTGGTTTAAAGTTTTAGTGTTTTGTCTTCCCTCACTGTCATGCTAAATAAGAGAAGTCACTGTACTTTTTACATTTCCACCTGCCAATAGTCTAAGTAAAAGAGACACATTCTCTACCACAGGTAGTAAAGGGGTTTATAATAAATATAACAAAAAACATGTGTACAAATACGCTTTAGAAATCAAAGCTCAAAATACTTCAAATAAAAATGATAAGTAGCATAGATTTCGTAATTTATAGCACCTTTTACAACGACAGCATAAAAATTAGACCACGATTAAACTAAACTTTGATTGAAATGTAAAAACAACAATACAATTATGCAGATAATAAACAATAGGGTCATATTTTAAAGGATGTGAAGGAAAGGCTTGTTTTAACGAGAATGTCTTCATCTGCTTTTAACTGAGTCCAGACCGTGACAACAACGTAAACACAAAGGAAGCTCGTTTCACAGACTAACACAGGAGGTAGCTTGTACTGTGAAGGGGGTTGTATATATAATTAGGTATTTATATGAATGCCCATTAAAAGGAATTTACATACTTATTGGTTAAGAGTGTTATTTTACTTTTCAGGCTGTAATTATACATTTAAACCATATTTTTATCAGGATAAAAATTATGATACAACAGCATCCAGTTGTAACCAAGTATCAACCATTAAGCTATTGATTTGAAGTAAAGTTGAATAATTTGATTGTAGTTTTCCTTACTTATTATTCTGTTCCCTTTGTTTAAAGAGCCTGAACCAAAGACAGTAAAACAGTTCTCCCATGATCCTACCGACAACGTGCTTGACAGTTTTCTTAAAACTGAAAATCTCACCTTGACTCCTTCAGAGATATTCAACTAGTCATCGTGTCAACACAAAAAAAAGGATTAATCATTGTGTTGTTTCAACCAAAAAACTATTTTTCCAGAAGGGATTTGGCTTGCCCGTGTAGGCAGCTGCTCATCCCAGTGTGAAAAAGGTCAGGTTTTCAGTTTGAAGGTGTCTATATTGAAGTAGGAGGTTCTTTCTAGGTTAGTAGCCGTGATGTCCATGGAAATGTGAAATTCTCTCTGCTGTGGTGAGCATCAATGGGTTTACACCAATTTTTATTTCATGGAGAGCTGAGCCTTGGTGGTCAGACCCCACAGTTTGTGTCAAATGGTTGAAATCTGGACACAGGAACACTTATCCAAACAGATTCAACAATGGATGAAGTGGGCCAACATTAATCTTCTGGGATAGCCCAACGTGCAGCTTTTGAAAACGTATACACTGTATTTAAAAACCAGAAAACAAAAAAAGTCAAACAAGCTTGTCACGGGGGAACCAATGCCTTCAGATAGGTATCCTGAACACAGTATAGACAAGCAATGAGTACAGTAAATTGTTTTTTTTTTGTTTTGTTTTTTTTAGGGGGGGGTGAATTACATCTGGCTGGCTTACAGAACTGTTATTATGAAGCATTGCCAGGTACTATGTTTCGTCTTCCCTTCAGGTGTTTTTCCAGGGCAGAATGTCAAACCAGAGCAGGAGGCCTTCGAAGCTTTATACAGATAACCAGATTTAGGCTGTTCCATTTGTGATGCACTGCCTCGGGATGTTGGCGTGTGCCAAACCATTTTTTTAAAAACGAACTGGTGCATACATATGTACCCAAAATGTTGAATTCCATCATGGCTGCATTCATGGATCTAAGCACTGATTACTATTATGTGTGTTTTGAGTGGTTTTAGTTATGCTCTAGTGATTGAAGTCCAATTAACGGTGGTTTGTCTGGTAAAGTAAGGTAGGTTTATTTATAAAGCACTTTTCAGTAACAAGACATTTAAAGTGCTGTACAAGAACAATTACTCCAGTATAGAGCCTGGAGTAGAAGCTGCAGTTTTGAGCCTCAATAGCCACAGAGTTGTCTGTTTTATAACCATTCTGCTCTGAAAAAAAAGCATGGTCCAAAATAATGCATTGGTACCAGTGCAGAGCATATGCAAAGCTCTGATCCACAGCATAATACTAATGGCTGCAAAGCAAAGCAGTGCTGAGCTGAAAGGTCTACATTATATAATTGAACCACCTTTGCAACACTTTAAAGAATGGCCTAATGGGCCGCTGTTGCACATCCGCATTGCATTTGTGGACTGAGGTTGAGTCGCTGCTGTTACCTATGATGCTGCAAATTGAGGTAGTTGGTCTATAAGACTTACAGACCACAAAGGATCGTGTCAAACGCCCTGGTCAGATCTGACAGGGCAGAGTGAAGAATATGCTGCCTTTAAAGGGTACATATCATGCAAAATCCACTTTGTTAGCCTTTAAATACATTTTGTTCTGTCCGAGTTTCTAGGAGTGCAGGAAAACTTGAATGTAGTCTGTCCAGGTGCTGCAACTACACTATATTGCCAAAGATATTCGCTCATCTGCCTTGACTCACATATGAGCCTAAGTGACATCCCATTCCTAATCCATAGGGGTTCAACATGACGTCAGCCCACCCTTTGCAGCTAGAACAGCTTCAACTCTTCTGGGAAGGCTGCCCACAAGGTTTAGGAGTGTGTTCATGGGTATTTTTGACCATTCTGCCAGAAGTGCATTTGCGAGGTCGTACACTGATGTTGGACGAGAAGGCATGGCTCATCCAACTTATAATATTCATCCCAAAGGTGTTCTGTCAACTGTGCAGGCCAGTCAAGTTCACCCACACCAGACTCTGCCATCCATGTCTTTGGCACCTCAGATATTACTTGGACAGTTGTGTTGAGCAATTCCTTTTCTAAACTTTTTTGCCCCAATCTTTAAAATAACCAAGGTGGTTTATCAGAACGAGTTCAAAAACAAAGGATTTTGAAACAATGACTTATCGTAATATTTTAAAAGGACTAGCCATGATAGCAATTATTTTAAGGTGAACCAGTGATTTAAACAAAGATGAAACTAACTAAGCACCGTAATAATTAATGTGTTAAATTATTTTGGCAACAGATGCAATAATTGTTGCTTTTTCTATTTGATTTTTATTAATTTTTTTTGTGTCTTTGGCAATAAGAACTGTTGTCCTAATGCCAAAAAGATCCCAACAGATTCACAAGCAGAGCCTTACCGCTTTCGCCATAGTGCTCCGCTTGATTTATACATGCAAGAAGCTTCATTATAATTTAGGCAGGGAATATTTCATGTTAAACGGACACTGAAACAAGAAGGTAGAAGAGGGGGGGAAAAAATGAGAAAAGGTGAGAGAAAAAGAGGAGAGAAAAGGGAGAGAATGATACAAGATCTTCAGTCTGCTTCTTCACCTGCAAAGAGAGATGCAAAAAGAGCAGCAAAACCAGCCGATAAAGAATTACAGGTACAAACAAGCAACGCCTCGATAGCATCACTGAAGAATATACAGTATTATTTAATACGGAATGTATAATGTGGCAGCTGAAGATAATAATAGGGGTTTTCTGTATAGAAGTGAATCTGTAAATACCTGGATCCAAGAACCTGTTGCTTTTCTATTTTAAATAAAGGAAATTGTACTATATCACACATTTGGGTCTCATCTCTTGTAAACATTTTAGTGGCGTTCATCAGTCAAAGAAAGTATTTCAAATGTTTTATCACAGGTAGACAAATCGGAGAGACTGCTGAATGAGACGGTGGAGGGACGGGGTGCATCCTGAGTCCACACCAGCCCAATTGACTTCTTTCAATGTGATTTCAATCAGTTGCTCAGGCAGGTTAGCTATCTGCAAGAATAACCAGCCTGCAGTCTGCTGCCGAACAGACATGGGGCCCACGGTGTGTTTGGGTTCTTTCAGAACAACCAAATTTCTCCTTATCTTTAGAGAGAGAAAAGCGCATCAACCTTCACTCAGCCAGCTGACCAGCTCTGTGCAGAAACAGGTTGTAGAGGGGAACCAGTATGGTTACTCCAAACCTTTGGCCTTATTTCTAAAGGAATCTGAACCATGGGAATGACGTGAAAAGAAATATTAGCAATTTTGCAACTGTAATTAAAAACAAAAAATTTAAAGCATAGCATTGTGATGGGGTGATATGCAAAGAACCCGATATCACAGCCACCCGTGGTGTTTGCGTTTAAAAGGTTTATTTATAAAAATGAAAAAGCCCTGGTGCTGACAAAATGCTGACAGTGCTATAGGAGCATACAGGCAACACTGGCCAGATGAGGATGAATGCTGGTGGATTGACACTATCTGGCGGAAACTGGCTGTGGGAGGCTAGGTATATATGGGCAAAGATGCAGGGGGAATTAGTGCAGGTGAGTAGGGATAATAAAAGGTGCAGCTGCTCACTCAACCGGCTGAGTAGAGCGGATCCGAGCAGGAAGCGCTCTGCGTCTTTTTTTTTTACCGGAAGAGCAAAGACGTCGTCTTAAGAGGCAATTACAAGTAGCAACCACTCTTTATTAAACAAGCAGGCTGCATCGGCCGAGAAAGCAACCACTCACTGACCTGCTGCCGTGCTGAGTGATTAGGATGAACGCTCGGGATTCATTTTGTTCTTAACACGAGTTGACAAATATAGAATCCCTCACCATTTCCGCCTGATGTTACGAGAATGATAAACGGCCAAAATAAAATAGATAATAAAAACAGATCTAAGTCAAGAGGTAAAGGGAGACCGAAATCACCACAGGGGGGGGGGGGGCACCAAATGTGAGGTCATGGGGTACGCTCGCTCTCCGTTAGGAGTGACTGCAGCCTCTCCCTGCGGCTTTGATTCTGATGGTGTGACCCAGCTGTACAGAGACAATTCCCACACCGCCCCCCGCCCCCCGCTCCCGCCTCACAACTGGGGATTCCTGCTTAGCACTGGAATCATGAGGGTTGATGATCGTGGGATACGGGAGGGAGGGGTTCAGGGGGTCTTCACGCCCGTCTCTCTCTCGCTGCCTTTTTTTGTCTCCCCCCCACTTTTCCAGACCGTGCACCATCTGCAGGCCACGGCGGGTCTTTAATCCACCTGCTGGTTAGCTCTGAGCTCCCCCAGGACGAGGCCTGCAAGGCAGAGGAGCACTCCATCAACGGATCCACTCCGCCGCGCCTTTTTACGCTGCGTCGGCAATCTATTAATTTGAGTCGGAAGCGCAGATGACGCCCCTTTCGTCCTGTGACACAGCAGAACCTCCACTAACAGATATCCTTACCAAGGTTCAAAGCAAACTAAAAGACCACAAGCCTTACGAGTTTTTTTTTTGTTTGTTTTTTTACGCAGCTAAAAAAAAAATGCTGAGACAAGGTAGCAATTAAATCTAAAAAGAAACACCTGGCATACAGTACCAGAGACTTTGAGCACTGAAGGCACAGAGTGGATGTTCAGAGTGGATCTAATGGGTTTGATTTA
Organism: Fundulus heteroclitus; assembly: GCF_011125445.2. NCBI lineage: Eukaryota > Metazoa > Chordata > Actinopteri > Cyprinodontiformes > Fundulidae > Fundulus > Fundulus heteroclitus. The sequence continues at coordinate 24,110,823 of NC_046371.1, forward strand.
ATTAAAATCGGAGAAGACGCACAATGCAAACACAGTAACCCGGGGTTATTTGTCAGCGCCCTGCTGCAGAGGTGACCACTCCGCCTCTCTGACGAGCAGGAGCTGTTTTTCTTTATGCTGAAACGGCTCTTTGTCCTGGGTGTCACTGTGTCGGGGGGCGGCACGAGTGCACAGAAAACGGTTGAACTCTGAGCAAGTTACGCATTATCTGCATAATGTAGAAGAGGGGTTCCCATGTATTGTGCACACTCTAAGCATGGTTAGCACTGAAATAAAATAAACCTGCCCATCTCAGCTGGCTAATGAGACTGGTTGGAGATGCTGAATCGGTACTCAGAGCAAAAGCTTGGAGCTACTGCATCTGACCATTATTCTATCCTCAACATCTATAACAAAATAGACTTTATTCATTGTTTTTTGGTATCAAAAGAACCCCAGATTAAGAGAAGAAAACCATAAACTATACAGTAGATTAGTTAAAACTGGACTGCTTACACTACACTGATTCCGGGTTGTTTAAAGCAAATCTAGGGCTCTACTATGTAGTTTTCTCAAGATAAAAGTTTATTTCTCTTTCCTTTTTCTCCAGCATAGAGGGGCAGCATTCATGCAAAACCAGCCATACCCTGAATACCATACCATGATCTACTCGTACTGTTCTGTGTGATGAGTGGCCTCAGGGACCAGCTACGTATCTTTGCTTCCCTTTTTTATAGCCGTTTTGTCTGTTGAGTGTTTGTTATCTCAGTTAGACATTAACTTTGTTCACGTCTAGATTCAAGTCAAATTTAGTAACCTTTTCACCCCATTTCGGCAATCTTATCTTTTCTCCAATCCGGACCAGTGCGCAAGCGTTCAAACAGCTTGAGAGCAAAAAAACATGAAATTGTGCAGACTAGGAGCACCGACTTCACACGTTTCCGAATCAAACCCCATTCAGAAGGAACATTTGTCAGATTTTTACTATTCCTCAATCAAAATGCTTCACTAAAATCCCAACTTAACCAAAACTTCAAAAGAACAGATCCAGTTACTTGTGGATCGGCAGAGTTACAGCTTTTAAGCACAAGAGCTGGACAAAATATTGCAAATATATATTGTCTTTGCACTGTTAGTGTTAACATTATAAATATTCATTCATTTATTACCTGCACCTACTTATTCTTATGCTGGTGCCTCTGTTGAGCTGACACTGTGCGAGCGCAGAGAACACCCTGGACACGCTGGAAAGAACAGCTTGCGAGGCACTGACTGTCGACTGGTTTATTGTGAAGGACATGGTGCACATTTTAGTCGGCCGACAAGGTATTCAGCCTTTTGGATGGAGTCTCACTACAGTGTTCAAACACAACACAGATCTCAGTTTTCTAGATGCTAAAGGTCAGAATATTGAAAGCACACATTAGACAGATTATAGGGGGAACTGATTCTGCCAATGCAATATTAATCACTAATAAAATAGTTGGATCTTTGTTCACATCCTGCAGCCCCTACCACAGACAAAACAAACCGCACCTTATAAGGATCTGTGTGGATTCTGGTCACTTCATTTTTATATACACAGAAAAAGAAAAATTGCATAAATGTTCTTAACATTTATGTTTTAAAGGAAATAAATGCTAATATCTTCCTATATATCTATGGATTGGTTATTTTCTTCATTTTTGTTTTAGAATAATAAATGTATTACATTGCTGGTGTTTCTAAGCATGTCCCTTTATTTGGGGGCAAAACGTCGACTGGCCATTTATCATAAAAATCACAGATTAAAAAGCTGAAAAACATGGCACACACCCCAAAAACATGTTAGGTAAAGAGACTTATTCTTTTACTCTCACGTGTTTTTCAGCGATGGTTATCACTCATCGGTGTCGGGTCATTTTAAAAACAAATACTGGTTTGTACACCAGCTTAGCTTTGCTGTTAATCGCCATGACCTCATCACGCCGCTCCTTTGACTGTTGTCGGGACAACAGGATCAATGGGGACCGCTGTAACCTGAGGGGCTGTTCCAGCAATGTTAAACAAAGGCCTATAACCAAGACATGTTTTCTCCTTCAGCAACCTCTTCAAACGTGATTATTCTGCCTCATCTGGAAGCTTTTTTTTTTTTTTCCAAAAGAGTTGTAAAAAACAAAAAACAAATATAGAACCGCTGCTGGCTGACGGAGCACACTCAGCAACATTTAGATTTTTTGCTTTACTTTATGTCACATCAGAATATGTTTAGTTCTTCAACCCCTGAAGAAAACATTAACGCCTTATCAAGGTAAAAGTACATTCCTTCAGCTCACGTTTATTTCTTTACAGGTTTCATTTTTATTTGGTTTCTTATAAGCAAATAACTGATTTGAGAGCTCTTTATACCCCTCAATAGGAGCCAGCTGTTCTACAGCCGTCAGCTGGGAGCATGCAAGAGACAATTAGGCGATTGAAGTATTACAGTAATTATGAAAGCATACTTCTGCTGCTGTGTGCAAAATGCAACTTTACAATTTAGGATGAACAACTACACTGAACGATTTACCAATTCACTCTCTTGACAGACTGTTGCACACCTTCAGAAAATAATTACTTATCTACCAAAAGATAAGTTAAGCTCTTGAAACAGCGACTGGCGAAATAGGGCAGTGGAAATGATAACTCTAAGAAGGCAAAACAAACCACGGGCTGTATCCTGTTGTGCTTTTAGAAGCCAGGCCTCCTGGAGCCCTGTGGAATGCTTTTTTTTTTTGTTTTTTTTTACACATCAGTGGCCCTCGCAGTGTTTGCACGGGTTGATTATTAAATCAAGGAATCCCAGCCCGGTTCTTGACCTTGTGCGGAGACCGTCCTTAAAGAATGTGATGACGACACAGTGTGGGGTTTACTTCGTTCCCTCACACCACAATTAAAAGTATACAAGCTACGTACATGTGAAACCTCTAGAGCAAGCTCCCCCCTTTGGTGATAGATATTCATAGTCCTTTTAGGTTTTTCCAATCCTGTGCCATTCGTTTCACCATGTTCTTATGTCACAATCACAAACCTCAAGGTTTTATTGGGGTTCTTGCTAACATATTACAAATGTGCATTTGGATTCAGCGCCTTTTTGCTCCGATACTGCTCCACAAATTAGTCCTAAACTGTGCACTACACAAATCTGGTTGGCGTTAATGGCAACCTGTTAGATGCTGCAAAAGATTTGAGAGTTGGCTACAGGCTCAACCTTCCAGCAGGACAACAATCCTAGACTTACAACCAGAGCTGCAATGCAATGGTTTAGATTAAAGCATATTCATGTGCTGGAACGGTCTAGTCAAAGTTCAGAACTAAATCAAATTCAGAATCTGTGGGAAAGACCTGAAAACCGATGTTAATAGATGCTCCGCATCCAAACTGACTAGGCTAGGGTTGTTTCGCAAAGACAAACAGGCACAATTTCTTGTCTTTAAACGGCTGATAAGAGACGCAGCCCCAAAAGAGTTGTTGCTGTAATCTCACTATCGACTCGTAGGGGCTGAATAAAAACCATGGCAGCACAAAATTAGGAATCCATATAAATACAATACTGTGGCTGAATATTGTGACAAATATATCTATTCCGATTAATTTTCCTTCTTCACGTGTCCCCAACAATCCTTGTTTTGGTGAGTTTTTGTTGTTATAAGCTCATTGTTTCTGACCTTTAGCATCTAGGCCACCTAAATATGTACCAAGTGTGGCTATCGGCCAACCAAATATACTGTCTGGCATGCATCCTTCTTAACTGTAATTCATCAAGGCAGCGTGTGCGTTCTCTGTTAGCCCAAATGTTTGACCAGGTGGGGTGAGTTGCCGTCCTGCACCAATGCACAGGGTGAGGCCAGCGTCGCAGAGAGCTGTGGCCTTTTTTCTCACGGGAAAACAAACCTGAGTGGAGACAAACTGCCAGTAGCTCGCTGCCAACAGACACCTTTGTGTGAGGGAGCCTCTCTGCTCCAGCTGACGCGCTGTCACCTGGAGGTCACTTGTTAGACGCTAAAGGAGCCACGATTTAAAGTACAAATAACACCTCATGATAGGGCGCGTTCAGCAGACACGTGGCTCGTTCACTGCGAGGGGACCCGGCGGAAATAAAAGCACCGCGTTCTCCGAACAAATCCGAATGAGCTTCTTCCATCAGCCTGAAAAGCGGGCATGTAAACGCCTCTTTTGTGGCCGTCGATGTCTCTGCGTACAGCTGAAAGTGTGACTTCCCTTCATCCAGAGTACTGGCATGCAGACATGAAAGGAAAGTGAAAACACAGCAGTTCTCTCTCTCTCTGTCACTGGATTAGCCTCTATGGTGAAAGCGACGTCTGTTTATGTCGCTGCCTTTCGCACATGGGATATACCGTGCCCTGGGGATAGCAGATGACAATCTCACGTCTCAGTTTGCATAGAGATGGGCTGATCGTTAGCACGGCATGATTCCCGATAAAACAAAACATCCAGCCTGTCAGGTAAAATGCTTCTAGCTGTGCAACCTTTTTAAAAGTGTCTTTGGTCATTAAAGTGTCAATCAGAGCAGAAAATGAAAGGCTTAACAGTTTAAAGGACCATATAACTAAGTCTTTAAGCTAATATATTTTCATCAGATGCTCAGTATTTTTTTTTTTTTATGTAACTGACTAAAATGTGTTGCTTTCATTTACACTCTGCCTCCATGAACTCCCTAGGGCTGAGGGGTCTGACGCAGGCCAGGGAGCTTGATGATAAAGTGGCGCCATATGGCAGGTGGACACCATCAGAGGACGAGACTTTGTGAGATTCAGCATCTTCTAGATAACGACGGTAAAGACTGGCTGTGGTTTGTAGCAGACAGTTCCATACCCATTCATTTAAAAAAAAAAAAAAACGGTTTTAAAAAGATGGTTGTTTTAAACATATCAAAAAAAGGAAAGTATTTTAATGAGCTCACAGTAATTGCCAGAGTGAGCTAACTTTTCTCCGACAGAAGGAAGCAAGAAGTAATGCGGTGACGCCCCTCCCCTACATGTTGCTGAGCACTGCTTTGATCTGCTGGTTGGATCAAAGAAGGCGTCTGTGCTTCCCCCTTGCTGGCAAGAAAGAAAGTTCAAGTGTTTGGAAATATTTCCTGCGCGCCATGATTATTAGGATAATGTTGATTTAAAGCAGCAGCGTGTGAGATGTGGATGGAAATTCTGTTATCGGAGTAGATATGGCCCAAAGCCAGTCCCTGGTCTTTATCTTATTTTTATCTAACTCAAAATAAAGTGTGTCAAAGTAGATTCTTCTGGTGAATATGTTGGTGGACAATAAAGGAGAAAGGTATTATTTGTCTTCATTTATTTAACAAAGAGACTCTTTTTTAAATTTGGGGTATTGCTTCAGTATATATTGCCGATAAAAGTTATGTTAAGGCATTGTAAAGCGTAATAACCTAACCCTTCTTCCTGCACTTTTCAGTTCCAATTTATGTCAATACTTTTAAACCTTACTTCCGTTTGCAAATGTTATTACCGACAACAAAAATCAATCAATCAATCAAGTGCATCAGGAGAAAAGCGGCCAATTCCAACTTCCAGCCAATAGATCGCTCCATCTGCTGTAAGTTCTGCCTCTTTGTCTGCAAACCGAGGCGATCCAATCGTGTCATCCAAATTGTTTCTAATCTTTACCGTGAAATCAGTGCGTTTTCACTCAAGGTTATCGCCCCTCGAGAATCAGCCAGGCCTTAATGTGTCAACCTGTACAAGCCCGGAGTAAAACCCAGGATGCCAAGCGAAACTTAGTATGTACGGCAGGGCTCAGGAGAGAGAACGTGACTGACCTACTGACTGACCCGATTGCAGCTAAAGGTCACCTTTTGGACAGAACCCATCAAAAATACACAGAGAAGCTGAAGAGAAACCGGCCTCCCTTCTTTCTGTTTGACAGATTCTAAAATATATGGGCATACATCAGCACAGGCATGCAGGGGGTGAGGCTCCGAGTACCCTTCATCTTTTGTCTGCCCAAAAAAAAAAGAAAAAAAAACACACTCCATGCGCCTCATGCTCGCCACAAAGGATGCGGAGCGTGCAAGGAATATGTACTACTTGGTTCATTCATAATTTGCTTCCTGGTGCAAAAAAAAAAAAAAAAAAAAAAAATGAAACTGGAACCAAGCCGCTGCACAGCACAGCGCCGGCTTGTTGGGTGCGTCTGCCGTTTTATTCATGTGTCTCCGGGGGAGATATAATGAAAGCTGCTGGCCTCGGAAAAGAAAAAAAAAACACCCCGACACACAGCAGAGGAGCAGAGGTGTGATTTATGACCCACTGGAGGATGAATACACCCAGGATATTATGGTTCCAGGCTCGTCCCTTTCTACAGGCTGCGCCCCTATCCAAGAATAAAAAAAAAAAAAAGAGCAGAAATCCGCGCACAATGCGAGCATGCTGCGTTCACGAACCTCCCACCGCTGCCACTTTCATCTCTCTTGTTTCTCCCACCACCCACCCGAAAAAACAGGAACGGCGACTCACCTGCTTGTGTCGTATCGGTCAGATCGTAGTTGATCCCCGGGTACTCCCTCAGCTTCCTGCCGCTGAGGTTCAGGATCCCTGAGCTCACGGCATCCTCCAGAGCCCGCTCCATGCTGCGGGCAGTGTGGTGCTGCTGCTGCTGCTGCTGCTGCTGGTACTGGCTGATACCCGGGCTCCACTGGGGTCCGCTCGGGTAGTCATGGCTTTGTGGAGCTGTGACAGCTCCTACACTTCCCTGACTAGACGCCATTTTCGTTTAAAAAAAAAAAAAAAGGAGAAATTACCCGTAGAATAACAAGAGCGCACAGCGGCAGTTTTTCCGCCCATGCGCATGCAGGGTGCGATCCCCGGACCGACGCTAGGGGATGGGCTTGGGAGGCGATGCTGCTGCTGCTGGTGGTGGTGGTGATGATGATGAGGAGGATGAGGAGAAGGAGGCGGAGGAGGAGGGTATGGGAGCCATTTTAGGCTTTAACCCCCTTTTTGCCACCTGGTTTTGGGAAAGTATCCACTTCGGCAGGCAGGAATCAGTCTTGTAATCCCAATTATTTCTCATATTTCTCCCAACGCTTTGACCACAATTGGTGATAATATTATGTGATAATTACATTATTATTATTATTATTATTATTATTATTATTATTATTATTATTATTATTATTATTATTATTATTATTATTATTATTATTATTATTATTATTATTATTATTATTATTACTAATATATATTTTTTACATTATACAACAAGAATGGATGAAGATATTTGAAAATACTCCTGATCAGAGCGTGGCTCATTAAATAAAACAAAAATCCTGCTTTTTATTTTCACTTTACTTACTTTACTCATACCGCAACCGGAAACGTTCATCTATTCTACTGTGATTTTATCTAAGAGAAAATAACAGTAAGTGTTCTGTCTTTTGTAAGTGAAAAGAAACAGTTCTCTGTTAGATGTCCAAAGCTTTGGACATTGTTTTATAACCTAACCCTGCTCTGCAACCATGTGCTTTTGGGTATTGATTTATTGACTGTGATCTGCTCTATGATCTGTGATCAGCTCTGCTGAACAGTGAGGCAGCGTCACCTGCGCTGATCTCATTATCTCATCATCAGTTGCACCTGCCGCGCTGCCATTATAAGCCCGCTTCTCACAGCCAGTCTCTGCCAGGTTCTTGAGAGCCATCATGTGAATAGACCTTCCAGGGTTCCTTGTTTGCCTTGCCAAGATGTGAACATGTCTGTTTCTTGGATCGTCCTTTCTTGCCCTTCTCGGACTCTCTTGTTGGCCTGTTAGCGCAATCTGCATTAAATTGCTATCATGGAAACCATAGCGATATTCAGATGAGATTATACTAACTGTGTGCGTGCGCTGTACGTGTCGGCCAAGTGTGCAACAGCGCTTGTGACAAATTCACATTGGGGCAAGCCCTCCCAGAGGCCATAGAAATGAATTGTTGAGTCCAAAATTAGAAGAAAAAAAGACTCTTACCATGATTGTGTATGGGAGTGCCTGAGGAGATTTTCAACTTGACTGAAATCGCTCCAAAAGACGGGGTTTCTGTTTGGAAGTGGCAGGCTGCTGAATTTCGCAACAATATTCAGGCTGCTGATTGGACAATGTTATTAAGTGGCAAAATAAACTCCTTTCCCTGTCTTTTTTTATGTGGTTTAGGGAGGGCAGTGCACCATATCACTTGCTATGGGTCAGCCGCCCCTGCTGGACACTGACCCTCTGTTCTGGCTCTTGACCAATCCCTTTGCCCAGCCCTCTGGATACCTCTGTATCTGTCTCGTGGTTCTGACCCTTGACTGGATTCTGGATTCCCACCTCCCTAGCCCTGTTTCTGGTCGTGTTAAGCTCAACATTTGTGCTGTCAGCTGCACCCTTTACAGCACTGTACTGGAGCCGTCAAACCCACGGTTCAATTCCTGCACAACCTCCTGGACACTGAGAAGGTAAGTGGCTTTTATTGAGTTTTCTGTCACCTTCAGTGAGTTTTCACTCCCCTGTACATTGGTTCCTGTGTGCAGTCTCACCAGTTTCCTGACTGAGCTCATCCTCACCATATTAAATAAATCATTTGTAGCTACTCCTGTTGTCTGGCTGAATTATTGGGTCCAAACTCTGCGCATTTCAGCATTAACTTCTTCACAACTTTCTCCCTGACCTGTCTGCTGTGTTTATTGGTCTTCATGATGCTGTTTGTTCTCTACTGTTCTCTAACAAACCTCTGAGGCCTTCACAGAACAGTAGGATTCATTCAGAGAAGGCATTATTATTGCACATGTGGACTGAATTTATGAATTACACAACTTCTAAAGGCAATTAGGTGCATCAGCTTTTATTTTGAGGTATCGGTGAGCGTTTTCTAATTTTACTTAAAAGTATTGTTGTTGTTTTTTAAGAAAAAACAGTAGGTGACAATTTATTTGAATGGTTGTGCATATGTGACATCAAACATGATACAGAACCTGTCATGAACTTGAAGGAATATTAATCAATGTTTTTGTTGTCGTTAAGTGTCATTTGGTAAATTATGACACTTTAATGCAAAGTCTTTCTTACAAGAAGTTGACATTAACAGAATCAAACATTTTTTTTGTATTGACAACTTGATATTAACCAAGAAATCATAACCTATCCTAAATATGTCCTAACAGGTCTAATTATTAACATTTAAAAAGCTATTTAGATGTATGTGTTAACATTACATTACACAGTTATATGTGATTGGTCTTAACCTTGGCTGTTGTGAGACCATTTTAATTGTGTCATTAATATTTTCCCTTACTTTGAGTAAAGTGGAACATGTAGTTGTAAACATGTTATTAAATGTTTTATACTGAAAAATGTTTTAATAACAGTCATTATAAGCGCAATATCTTCCTTGACCTTAGTTATAATCCAACAATTTAGACATGTCATTAAGATGTCATTACACATTATTACAATGATAAATGCTTATAAATGCCTGAACAACACCAATTGACAACTAAAGAGATACACTTTCTCTTATTTGTTTTGCACGATACGTGCATTTTCTTCTTCCTAAAACCCACATCGTCCCACCACTATCTGTTCAAAACAAGCATGCATCTAAATGACTTTGTAAAGGTTTATATTTAGACCTGTTAGGACATATTTATTGGTTGATGTCAAGTTGTCATAAAAAAGACATTTTAAACAATGTCAACTTTGCATTAAATGTGTTGTAATTTACCGAATGATACTTAATGACAAGTCATGAACATTCAAAAAGACTCCTTCATGTTCATGACAGGTTGTTTGACAGTGTAAAGTCAATCTTATGCACACCGCTTTGAATTGTGTCACCAAACAATGGATTATTTCCTTTCCACCTCAGAACTATCCACCGCCTTGTGTTGGCCGGTTCTGATAAAATACGCTGAAGTTTGGGCTTCTTTTAATGCGACAAAACTGTGAAACGTTCTTATTTTACAAGACCTAGCCAAGACGACAGCAGTTTAAACCGCTAAAATACAGCACAGGTTAAAATGGGTCACTAATATACTTATAGGTCACTAAAAATGTAAAGTAAATGGTCCCACTAACTTGATGCAGTGGTTGAATTAAACAAAATCATCCGATAAAGCATAAAATACTCACTCATTTGATGCGAGTTCCCTCAAATGTAGCTCATTTTGGAGCTGATTTACTTTTTTTTTGTGAGACTGGAGAATTTTTATTATGAACAGGAATGCTAAAATAGCTACATAAATGAAGGTGTGCAAGTGGTTTGATCAAAATTATAAAACAAAGTAGTCTTGAGTTGGATAATCTTTATACTTTTTTATTAAACTTTTGTTTATACAGGTTTTCTCACTGAGATCCAAGATCTCATTCACAAGAGACCTGTCTTGTCGGTAGGATGAGTCACTGGCTGATTTAAAGTATCATAAAGAGATATTCATATGAAATATATAAAGTATTTAGCAGATGCATGTGTTTAATGTTGCGGAAGGGGGGGGGGTGCTCAAATTTTAGCTCCAGTTTTTTTCTCACTATCTGCTTTGATGCAATACTTAAAGGACAAAGAATAATCGGTCAAGATTTGCAGGTATTTACATTCAGACCCTGATTCAATCTCAGAGTCATAAAGGGTGGTCAGATAGATTGAGGTTTCAAACATGACATGATTTTTATAAGTTTTGATTTTTCTTTGTATTAAACTAGTTTAGAATTGCACAAAGTGCACTGAACAGTATTGGAAGATTGGAGCAAATTAAGTGCCCGATGAGATGTGGATGAAACTAAGCACATCACAACATCATCAGGAAAGTAATGGAAATCAGCTTTTAATCATTCTTGGTCAAGATCGTTGATGTATAAAATCAATGAGCGCAGGGGAACCCTCAGCTTTTAAAGTCCTATTAGAGAGAACTTTCTAAACGACTGACACCATCATTTCCACATTCTGATACAGACCATTTTTACTCTAATACCATTTGATCCACGGCATTAAAAGCATTGGAGAGGTCACAAAATGCCAAGTGTTTAACGCTGTCTAGAATCTCCACACACTTCTATTTATTTCAAGGCAGCAGCTGTGTTCTTGTCTTTTAGACACAGAGAAACACCATGAGTAGTTAGATACTCATTCATTTTAACTCAGTCATCTAAAATGCTGTCTTTTATTTACAAGTTTATGAAATGTGAGCTAGAGTTTATTCTGGTCATGACATAGCGAAGGAACGCTCCTATTATGACTACAGCTTGTCCAGGTAGCATGTCTTGTGCAATTCTTTATTTTTCTTTTACCCTTGCCCTATGAAAGAGTAGAGGACCATCATCAGCCCCAAAGGTCTCCACATTTAACCTTAAACCATAATAATAAACCAAATAATATCTTTGCACAGCAAAAATTAACTCCCTATTAACTCCCACAATCCTAAAGGGCTTAAACATCCACTGAAACTGTGGGGCACAGCCAACTTTCTATGAACATGTGATTGAAGTCTGTCTGCAAAATATTTACCCCAGTGCCACCAGATCTCAGTGCAATAAGACAGCCAAAACCCTGCTTATACAAAGACAATGTTTTTTTGTTTTTTTCCTTTGCAACTTGACTATATTTGGATGACCTACAGGAGTTTTTATGTATGAGTGCACACCATATTAAAAGAACATTAAATTACAAATTACAATCTTAAAAAAACACTAATCAGGGGTCCGTAACTTAGTGATAGCAAGGGAGGCATTAAACATAATAAGCTAATGTTTAAGATCCTTTTTTCATTAACTGTTAGCAGAAAATTGTAATTAACAGAACTAAAGGCTTGAAAACGTCAATCTGTGTTTGATGGAGCGAGCTGAGTTACGCAGAAAATTTTACTTTTTAAAAACATTCTAATTTACTGAATATGGCTGTATTTGAAACATCTTTATTTGGCCAACATTTAGTCCACAATCAAGGAATCTGACTTTGGTTTCAGAGCTCACAACATACAGACATCAGGAACACAATATTAAAACTGTATGATTTTTTTTTTAATATAGATAAAAGAAAAAGGGCATGAGTTATGAAGGTACAATATGCTTATTTTTTCACAGCAGTGTAGTGGAACAATCCGGCTGTAAGGATTGATGCCATTCGACTGACAGCTTGGGGAGAAAAACTGATCTGATCTGATCTGAAGGTAAAACTATAATCAGCTTGTTTCCAGGATATGTGGGGTCTGCAGAGATGTTGGCTGCCCTTTTCTTGACTCTAAACCTGTACAAGTCCTGCATGGAGGGAATGTTAGCCCTGACGATCTTCTCTGTATTTTAATTGTCTGTTGCAGTCTGGACTTGTAGTTTTGTGGTGGACAAACACAGGGCAGACTGAACCAGCAATGCAAAATATGACCAGCAGCTCCTGTGGAAGGTTTCACCTTGTCTTATAAATAGGAAGAACAACAGAAATGCATAGAGTTTTGATACACTAATCATAGATGAGTGTGTGGGAGGTATTATTTGCAAGCACAACAACAGTATAGATTGCATATTTTTCAACATTAAATATTTAAAAAACACTACAAGCATTATATGGAAGCCAAACATTTTAATACCGCAGTAAAGTTTTTATTTTAGTGCTTTTAGCCAAAAACTGAACGTTGGCTGTCCAATCACAGAAATGTGTCTCTGGAAAGTTGAGAGGAAGGAAAAGGTGTGGGTGGAAAAACTTAACAAGCAACAGGTTTAATCTCAGCCTTGAGAGGTTCTGGAAGCAAAGCCCATTCAAGACTTTAGGAGAGATTCAAAAGGTATGCACTGCAGTTGGACAACCACAGCCCAGGGGACGGACTATATGTCCCTTCTTCCCAATTTATGAAAGTATTATACCTACAATAAAAAAATAACCGTGCACCGAATGGTTCAAGAACATATAAAATACTTGGTATGGGAGAAGGAATAAAATTGGCAAAAGGGTGAACTGACATGGCCTATATATAGCATGCACTATCCATCATTCAAAAAAAAAAGGCTATATATATATATATATATATATATATATATATATATATATATATATATATATATATATATATATATATATATATATATGAGCTAAATGCAGAGCTGTTTTCATTTACAGCGCTGTTCAACTAAATAATACATTGAGATTATGAACGAGATTATTATAACTGAGAATTATCTGTGTTGTTTAAATACGTTTAGGGATCTTTTTGCCCCTCCATTGGAGAACTAAACTTCTTGAAAATAAGTAACAAAATTTGTAAATCCTTCCAAAGACAACTGATCAAAACAAAAATGCTAATAAAGAGGAAATGAGTCGTTTTAAGTCGATTTTTACAGCGACCTGTCCAGCTCAGGAGCGCCCAGACTCGTTAAATGACGCTCAGACTGAGCATGCGCGCTGTCCTCACTGAAGAAGAGCTCCAGTCGGGGATCTGCCTCCTGCATCTTTTAGTAGCTGGCTGACAACAGCAAGAGGAAAATAACAAACACATGTCGTAACCAAAAAATGGTGAAGCATTAGCATAAGACTCGGGCGAGAGTTTGTTTTTTTCTGGCTGAGGTACGAGGCTGTGTGCATGCGGTGCGGTGGGCTGAATGTTTTCCCCGGGTGGCCAGTCGGAGCGTTGTAGCGGTGCAGCGGTGTGTTAGCTAGCAGGCAGGGACGTGTTGATCTCTGTAGGACACCCCGCAGGTAGCAGATGACAGCGATCATCACCTCTGGGTTAATGCAGCTGCGTTAGTCATGGGGGACAAATGTCAATTCTGTGCGGCGTTGGTCGCCATGAAGCTCTGGTTAGCTTAATAGTCCTGCAGTCTAACAACTGGTGGCTAAGCTAAACATTAGCTTTGTGAAATGATGGCTTGCATGCAGACCAGGCCGATTTAAACGGTGTATTTTTTGCACAAATTTTCTGTAAAAAATTATGTTTTGCAGGAAACTTATTCAGTTGCATGTATGCATCGTGAATCTTGAGGGGAAAAAAAATAGATCAAGATAAAGGTTTTGTTTTTAAAGGCTACCTTGAAATGTGTTTATATACGATGTTATCAGTTTGCAATCAACTGGTCTAAAATGTGTAGTGATTGTTTTAGGACTTCCCCAGAGGTCCATATACTTGTTTTTGAGATGCAATGTTATAGCCTGAACCAGAGAAGGGATGCACTAAACCTCCATTCACAGCCATGACATGGATGTTGATGTATATAAACAGAGAAGCATCTTTCTATAGGCCAGATGTCAGAACCAGAGTTCTTCCCCTTGACTAGCTAATCAGGACATATACTAAATAAAATCAGATTTATTTTTTATTGTGGCTACATAAAGCAACTACCCTTGCAAAATTAATAGCAAAATATGTTTTTGTAATTTGTGGCTGGTATTCGTTAGATTAAAATTATTAATTGGATACAATCAGGGACGTCAGGCCTTTAAAGAAAACTGGAAATTGGTATGGGTCAGGAAAACAGTGACTGGAAAATCTCAAAAACTTAAAATCCTTTCTGCATGATTAGTAAAAACTTCATGTCATCATTGGCCCTTCGGCTCCCTCGGTTTCTTTAAGACGAAAGCCGATACCAAAATGTTCATAGCGTCTTCATCTTACTGTTTAATGATCCTTTTGGCTTTAAAGTTTCATTTCATTATATGATAATGGGTATAGTTTGATTATTTTTAATCCTGATACACAGACTTCAGTCAGAATATTAACACCAGCTATAAGCAATTTTGTTTACTGTTAGCCTCCAAATGTAAATTATTGTACCTTTTTTTGCCATTTTTGTCATGATAAATTTCTAGAGGTCTTTTAACAAGCTAAACTTAGCTGGTTAAGTAGTTGGGCTATCTGCTCAGGTAGCCAGCCTCCTGTTCGCTCTTTAACAGAAATGCCACTTGTAGCTTTCCACCGGTAGTCTTCAACACTATTAAATCAAAAATAAGGATGGGCGCATTTTCTTGTTTGTTTTTTTTGTCCCTTTTGTGAGTGAAGCATGTTAGCCTTCATTCAGCCAGCTGACTGGCAGTGCTTAGTGCCAGATTGGGGCAGGGTCAATGCGTTTTAGTAGTGTTGAATGCATGTAAACCTCTGTGAAACGTGATTATTTATCTACGATTGTATGTGATAAATATCGAATTGTCGATTTCTTTTTTTTTTTTTTAAGCTCATGCTTTAGCTGTATTGATCTGTGTCGCTCACAGGTTAAGAATGGCAGACAGAAAAAGAAAACCAGCAGCTTCCATCAAACCCATCACCAAGAAAGAAAAGGTCGAGCTAAAGAAAAAGGTATGGATGTATTAGCTTTTAGATGTTAAACAATTTTAATTTAATTTATTTTTTGGTAAATTGTTCTTGGTCATTTTAAAACTAATAATTTTTTTTAAATGCTCACTAGTAATTGGCAAAGTTAAACTGTTTTCTCTGACCGCTGGACCGTGATAACGGGTAAGTTACCGGTAGACGCGTGTTTACGTTTTTACCTTTTGTTTCACATTCCAGGAGCAAGAGAAGGCAGCTGAGGTTTTTGAAGAATTCGTAGCATCTTTTGAAACCAGCGAAAAAAGCAAAGTGAAGACTTTCGTACGTGGGGGAATTGTAAATGCAACTAAAGGCGAGTATCAACCGCTCTGGGATGTTTGACCTTCAATCAGAAACTTCAAATTAGATTTTTCTTGCTGTCAGTTTCTGGCACAAAACATTTGTACAATGTTTCTAATAAATGAAAGACACAACAAGATCAGATCATGTTGTGTCTGCGTATTATGTGTATTTATGTTCATTCTGAGCTTTTATGTTCATTCTCTGCTTTACCAAAAAAAAAAAAAATTCACTATGCTTACGCATGACGACAATAAAGATTCTTGACGTTCTTCTACTCGTCTGCTCAGGCGTCAGTTCATCCCACTTTTTGAGAGGTGGAGGTGCCATACTGTTGATTATCTCAAAGAGTAAACATAAATCAGCATATTTAATGCTATTCTCAAAATGCAAAGTATTGTTTTTCAGAATTTCACAATGACAATGTTTCTGTTTCTTAAAGTAACTCTGGTGGTTTAATAGTTGTCGTATTCGCTCGCTCGCAGCATTATAAACTGAAAAAGACGTGAGGTAGAATCGTTGTTTTTATTCGGTTTTGGCGCCTTTTGTTGCCAAAGTTTCTTATACATCTAAAATTAGACAATTTTATTTTAGTATAGGGCTGGGCCTTGATAGTATTATTTTTATAGTTATTGTTAAAAAAATTCTTATGATTATAATTTGGACTTATCTTGTCAACCATAAATTCCAACTAGTGCTGTCTGGAAACCTCCAAAACTGCCAGGATTGTTATTTTTGCTGTTTTAAACCAGTGTTGGTTTATTGAGAGCATCAATAAATAGCTATAAATTCAAAAATATAATTAAATGCAGTTACTATCTGCAGTTTGGTTAAAAAAAAAACACACACTTCTTTATGTAACTTTAGTCCTGATAAATCATATTTCGTATTTTGTTTTAATGCGTTACATTTTTAAGTGTTTTTTAACAACAGTATTTGTGCTTATTGGGCTACAATTGACATGCAGTCACAACCACAGCTACCTGAAAAAGACCGCAAGAAGCTGTAAATACTCTTTTATCGTTTTTGCAACATTACTACAATATATTGTGATAAAATTTAAAGTCCCTGTCGCCCAACCCTATTTTAGGGTATTGCAAATGTTTTTCACTTTTTTTTCTTTTTTTTTTTTAACTGGGTGCAGAGGCTAAATTAATGCTTGGATATTCATACTTGTGTCATTTTTTTCTCCTTTTTAGGAGATATACTTGGGTGAATTTGCTGCTTTCCCCTTAATTAAAGATAATCATCAATCACTCCACCCTTTGGCAATTCTATCCATTGCCCATAATAATTTAGCCGCCACTTGGAGAAGATTAGATTGACCTATTACAGGGTTCCAGCGGATCCTTAAAAAGTCTTAAAAGGCATTGAATTCTGTATTATAAAACTAAGGCCTTAATTGGCATTAAAATGTCTTAAATCAGTCTTTCTTAGTTCTTAAAATTGTTACCAGGTCATAAATAGGATTTTATTTTTGTAATCCTTACCATACGGTAAAATAATTGACACAATTATATTTTTTTAAATTTACCAAACGGCTCAATGTAACCATTATTGGTTCCGTCCCGATAGCAGAATCAATAAAAACTGTTGTGGCCGGACCATAGCTGCCAAAAAGAGTTGGCATTGGTTATGTTGCGTTTTTAAAACTGATTTATAGTTTATTTTAGTAGGGAACAAAACAAAGTTTGTGAATTCAGTTCAGTAGTTGTTAAAATATATATCTGTAATTTGTGTTTGTTTTTTTTTTTGTTTTTTTTTTTAGCTTTCTTCCTATATGGAATGTTTTTCAAATTGGAAACATGTCTACTGGGCCAGAAAATAATGGTTTATGTTAAAATAAACATTTGGGTGAAGTTGTCGCAACCAGGTTTGTCTTGTTTATCGTGAAGTTGGTCCTAACTTTTTATTTCAAGTGGCATCTTAAAAAGTCTTGAAATTAATTTGCCTTATGCTGTAGGAACACTGTATTACTGACAGTGATTGTATTACCTGTGCAATCACAACAGTGATTGCATAGGATGAAAACTGAACTTTTTGGTCCTCGGGATGCGGCGGTGGCGGCATCGTGTTGTGGGGATGTTTGCTGGGGCGCTGAATAAACACTGCGGACCTGTTAGAGGCTGCAGATTCCTTAATTCCATACAGCCCTCGCTACAATGAAAACATTGAAACTCGAAGGATATTAATGCGCTGGAACGGCCCAGTCAACGTCCAGACCTAAATCCAATTAAGAATTTATGACGAGCCTTGGAGTTCGGGCTTGTAACGTGACAAAATGCGAAACGGTTCAAGGGAATCGAGTAACTCATGTTGCTCTCAACTGTACCCCAGATACGTTTTGACTGAGAATGTAAAAGTTTTTGTTTGTTGGGGGGAAACTTTCCGCAGAGGAGGAAGAAGCGGAGATCAAGAAAAGTAAGCTGTACCGACCCTCCACAAAGTTTGTCCCCGTGTCTCAGCATGGCTCGCCAACGTCGTCGTCTGAAAGCAAAAGGGCTGTAAGTTTGTACCCATCGACATCTCTGCAGTGTCGTACTTCCTGTTTGTTTTACAAGTTTTGCTGAAGTGTACCATGAGGCAGCCCTAAATTCTGTATTCGCTACCTGTTTGGTGAACAGGCTTTCAAAAAAAAGGCAGATGAAAAGAAGAAGAGTAATCTTGAACTTTTCAAGGAGGAACTTAAGCTGTAAGTCTGTTGAGATATTTTTTTCCCCCCAGCATTATGCTTTAGTGTAATATGTGTGATATATATTTACCCGCATACACTTATTTTGCTCTGTTAAAAAAAAAAAATTATAGAATACAGGAGGAACGAGAGGAAAGACATAAAAGGAAGAGAGGTGACCCTGAGGTTGGAGGAGAAGGGGCAGGACTCGCAGATCTGGACGTCCCAATAGCGGGACGGTCAAGTAAGTGTGTGCTGTCAATGTTGGAGGTCTATTCAGGAGTCCCACAGAGTCTGGAAGAGTCAGATCTGGGTTTACTGGTTTTCAGGTAAGCTTGGGTGTAGAAACAAAAATAAGAGTGTGGAATAAATCTTTGTATTTCTAGACTTCACTCCCTACACCATTGTGTTAATGTCCGTCCTTCTTTGAGTTTGTCGTTTCCTTCTTGGGTACTATCATCCATCCTCCCTTCTTCCTATCCTTTATTCCTTTCTCTATTTAATCTTGTGTCCTTCATACCTCCACTACATCATTCTTGAAGTATGTCCTTCCTTTCCTGCCATTTCTTTCTGTCTTCCTTCCTTCCTTCCTTCCTTGCCTCCTTCCCATCCTTTTGACATCGTGGCTCCATCCGAACACCCTTAATAATAGCTCCTAGCTCCTGTTCCTTGGATCTTTCACGGGTCAACAGTAAGAACTCTTATCGTGGGGAGGAAAGGAGTTTCGGACTGCTGTGCAGAATTCGGACAGCCTTTAACTCTGATTACGTGACGGAAACGCACACATAAGATGTGAGTCAAACCTGGGACTGCAACTTTCCAAAAATGAACTACAAAGTGCGCTTTCTCTTCTCTGCGGACATTTTGCTTGATTTCCGTGAGGTGCCCGGCTAATATGTCATGTTATGCAAAGGATTATGGGATACCTTAAGGCTTCTTAGCGCCGGTAATGGACGTCGTGGGGTTCCTAGGCAAAACTAGCCTAAGGAGGGAGCATTCAGGCTACTTTTCCTACCTCCTTCCTTACTGACTGCACTATTCGGACAGCACTTATCATGGTGACCACTGACGCACTTCCGCTTTGGCTAAAGAGTCCTTGCTCTATAAGGGCATTCGGATGGAGCCTGTCTTCCCATCTTTTTTTTTCTCTCCTTCTCTTCCTCCTTCCTTCCATCCTTCCTTCCTTCCTTCCATCCTCCGCATATTTCTTTTTCTTTCCCTCTCTTCTTTTGTTTTTCCCTTCTTTGTGACCTGCCTTTATTCCTTCATTGAATCCTTCACCATCTTTTCTTCCTTCCTTCTAATACCACCTTGTCTTTCTGTCGTTCCTTCCTTCCTTGTTTAATATATATCTTCTTTTAATGTGCCCTTTCCTCCCCCCCTCCATCTCCTGTCTGCTCTGGTTCTTATTGTTGCAGACTCTAGTCCCACTGTAGAAATAGCTGGCATAAAGTCATGGTGAACAGTAGTCATTTATATTTTAAATTAATGTAAAAATGCTGTAGAAAAGCCTGTAGGAACCGAGTCTATTAGAACGCCATCAGTCACTTACCTCCGTTCTGCTCCGTCCTGCAGTGCTGTACGACGACCTGAGCGGCCCGGTCACCACTAACCTCTATATTAACTGCATTAGCCCAAAGGTAGTCGAGCACACACAGTTCTTTTGGACTTTGTACCGTCTAGATGTACATGTCTCACCCCTCGTTCTGTCTTCTCGTCGTTTTCAGATGAACGAAGAGCTCCTCTGCAGAGAGTTTTGTAAATACGGCCCCTTGGCCAGTGTGAAGATCATGTGGCCGCGAACGGACGAGGAGCGCTGCAGGACTTCAAACAGAGCTTTTGTGGCTTTCATGACTCGGAAAGATGCAGAGAGAGCCATGGCTGCTCTTGATGGTGAAGGGGGGGCTTGGAACATGGTCCTAATTTATCAAACTATCCTTATTCCATTTGCTTCACAAGCAGCGTGTCTCTGACAGCAGAAATGTGTTTGGTATCCCCAGGTAAAGTGATTATGGGCTTCGAAATGAAGCTAGGATGGGGCAAACCAGCCCGTATCCCGCCTCAGCCTCTGTACACGCCGGCTGGGGTGAGAATGGCACCTCCTCCCCCGTCTGGTCTCCCTTTCAACGCTCAGCCGAGGGACCGCTTCCGCAACGACTTCACAAAGCCGCTGGGCTCGTCCAAAGCGGAGCTGGACAAGGTAAAGCCGCCTCAGCTGGTTGCTGGCGTCAAACTGAAAATGTGTTGATCAAGCTAACGTACAAGACCAGGAATGGTAACCTGTGCCGTGCCCTGAGAAAAGCCTTCATACTCCCTGAACCCAGTCGCATTTTGTTACGCATCAGCCACAGACTTCTGTCTGCGTCCTAGCAGCGATTTCGAAGTTTTACCTCATGTAGATTTAGGTTTAGACAGGGTGGTCGATACAAACAGATAAATACGCATCAAATCAATTAACATGCCTCGGGTTGTCCTTCCAGATTTCTTAAAGGGGACATATGCTTTTTAAAGCCTTACTTTACACATTGAAAGAATTCAGTTGTGGTCTATATAAAGTGGAACTGCAAAGCTTTGGTCTGAATTCCTGGTTAATTTACCCCAACATTGCCCCTTTTTGTCCCGTTTTGAGGTGCATCTGAGAGCAACTCGTTTCGGTGCCGTCTCTTTAAATGCAAAGAAGGCACCTCACACCCCGCCCCCCTCCAGGTTCGCAGAGCGTTTCTCTCCACCCCATTCGGCCATTTTTGTAGTATGCTGGGGGACGGTGTAGTAAACTGTGACTTATAGACCAGTTCACGCGTGACGTCAGCGCTACATCCGGGTCCAGCGGGTAGGCAAAAAACGGTACTGTTCTCGTCTACTACATGACAAAACGGGTGATTTTTGTCATGTAGTAGATGACAAAATCTACTACATACATATGTAGTAGATTTGTAAAATCTACTACATGATGCGGCGTGCTGCAGCACACCGCATCATTTTAGTTTTCTTCGTGCAGTGTGCAATAATGTGCTCCAGACAGCGGCTGCATTACGCCCCCGTTCACGGGCGCTAGTACGTCTGTGTTTACGCTGCAACGTCGCCGACACCCCCACCCATTTTAACAAGACAAAAACACCCAAATAATCCGTAGTAAACAATGTTTATTTTTAACCTACCGGTGGCGGGTCTTCCTCTCTGCTGAGGCGCGGTCTGTGTCCGACTCCGCTTTCTGCTGTTACACAAACATGTCTGAACATCCATCCATTCTGACCCTCTTAATCCCTCTTGGCGTCGCGGGGGTTGCTGGTGCTATGTCCACGATATAAAATAATTGTGGCCGTCCAGTGGTTTCATGGCTTTCATGTTCTCTCGTCTGTACTGGCCTGCCGTGTTTATAAGGCAGCTGTATATGTCGCGGTACGAAACCCTTGGCCAGCATTTCACAGACTCGCTCCGTCCCTTCAGGCTTTTGCTGTGTGGATCTGGCAATCTGACACCATCGACTTACTCTTAAAACGATCTTGTGATACGCTATCTAAAGAAGAAAAATACATGGAAAACTCGTCAGTTTCTCTGTTTGCGTCCGCCATTGTGTTCGCCTTTTGCCTACCAGTCCGGCGCGCATGCGCGAAAAACCCGCATCAAACCAATTACAATGAACTGGTCTATACACCAAACAACCAAACATTTTGACTTACCCACTTGTGGCTTCGCCATCCTTAAGCCTGGACTACAGAATCCTGACCAAAAAAAATAAAAAATGGCAGATTTGCGATATTGGTTAGGTGGAAGTCCATGGCCTTGTTCAGCAGCTCCACAGCAAACACTGTCACATAATCGTAATAGAGAATAGAAAAAACTGAACGGCTTGAAAAATATGACCCGAAACAGAATATAAAGATATCTAAGCTGCCCCTGGAGAGACTGCGTTCAAATTTTCTGCACTCCTAGAGTCTAGAAGTGCACAACAAAACGCATCGAGGTGGATTTTGCATGATATGTCCCCTTTAAAAGCAGCTAAGACAGACTAAATGTGCAAAGGTTTAGGGAGTATGAATACTTTAGCAAGGCTCTGTAGATGACTGCGGAAATCAAGCATAGAAACCGTCTGTTTTTAGATCCCGTTTGCAGAATGCATGAAGGTTGATCATTTTGGCCTTTATGATCATTTAAGCAAAGTCATTTCAAAGCTTAGCGAGCAGCTGATCCATAATCAACGAAATTCCCAGAGTCACCCCTAACTAATGCCACGTGACTTGATCATCTTACCCGGCACTGCGCTGTTACAAGACGCAGGGTCACCTCTTTTTTTTATTGAGCATATTCCCAAATTTCCTCTGCCCTCTTTGGACACAGTTACTAATCTGAGAGTCCTGAGATTTGAAAACACTTTAACCTCCATGTTAAAGTTTTTGCCATCCCTTCCCCAGTTGTCTGATCATGAATGCCGCCGTTGTTTTCTATGCTGTATGTATCCTGCAGTGTTTCATCTGTACAAGTGCTCACTTTGTAATATTTTCACTATTTGATTTGACTTCACAAACAGACTCTGTCCGAAGCCGTAGTCAAAGTGGTTATCCCAACCGAAAGGTACACACTCTCTTCTTCCTACGACTGACCAGCTGTCATAGCACTAGTGTCTTAGGACAGAGGCTGAGGTGCACTCATCTTGTATCCATGCTTGTTCGTTAGGAGGCGGAGCTTTTATTGCACACACACACACACACAAACACACACAAGCAGGTCACATGAAGAGTGGAAGTTAGTGAACATGCTAAAATAATAAACACTCTGTGTTTTGTGGACAGTGATTATTTTAATTACTTGTTATTTAATTTTTTTTAGGCAACGCGTTTGTCTCAAATGTGTATTTTCTTTTCTTTTTTGTTAATGATTGTTCGAGATCGTGATTTTATACCGACGTCTTCCGAGTGCTGGGGTTCACGCGGGTTGGCTGAGACACTGCAGACCGATACAGCTAGAAGGCAGATGGGTTCAATTTCGACCCCCAGTCCGGATGCCATCTGCACGGAGCGCCGGTTTTTTTCCTAGCGTGCCGATCAAAGCGGGTCCTGCCACGTGCCGAAGGGGCGTGTCAGAGTCAGCCGCAGGAAGGCGTAGAGGTCGCAAGACTAGCACAATATTACACGATCACACTTTGCTTTAGCGATGGGGCTCCGACGGGTTTTACGCAGCAATCTGCAAGGAGCGCCTCTGGATATTTTCTTTTACATTTGAATAGTTTCTGTGTTGATGCTTTCATATTTGATAATTTTAATTGTACAGCTGTCTTATACTGTAGTACTAACTGTTAATTCAAAACTATTGAGGTATCCTAATACTGGACTTTGAATCTGAATTGGCTTATTTATAAGGTCTTGTAAGGGTTAAATTGGTACCCTCCACAATAACCGGCACTCCTGATGACATAAATTCACCTTTTATCGCAGTAGTATAATCTCACAGTGCAATTTAGGGAAATCCTGACTATTAAATTGTGTCATTTGTTTTGTTGGGTGAGAAATGGGGATTGAGGAGCCATTTTTCTGTTGTCTTTTATATCGTTATCCTTTCTGAAACACCCGATCATGACCTATTCGTAGTTTTTTTTTTAATTTTTTGGCAGTGGGTTTTTACTTAAATTGTCCTGGTGTTTCAAAGGTGTTCCCTTAGCAGATTTTAGGAAACTCAGCATGTCTGTGTTTGTCAGGAAATAGCTGCGAGCAACAAGATCCTCGACAAAAAAACATGTGTCTGCAGTCAGAGCAATAATGCTCTTTAAGACATCTGGAAATTGGCTTAAAGAGGAATCAAGTTTTTCTCCAGATACAGTAAGCAGGATGGTAAGGATGTAAAAAAACAAACCTCCAAGGCTCGCTGTCACCAACAGCCATTAGACTTTATCCACAGGTTAACCATTTAATTGGTAAACCCGCTGAAAAAAAAAAAACATTCCTATCCTTCCGTCGTGAAGAAAATTAAAATCAACAGGCACCTGCCTTATTTGAACAGCATGTTCTCTAGTCTTACCCATTTTGAAGTGCGGCTAATAGAAATGGACCTCTACGTCACATTAGGGCTGGACGATATAGAAAAAAAGCTTATCGATTAAAAAAAAAAAATGCATATTGATCGATATCGATAATTACTGAAAATATTTAATTTTCAATTTGCAAGTTTGATTTGCAAGTTTTGCAAATCACTGTGGTTTATTTCTGTCAGACTGGCGAACTAGTAAAACCCCGTTTTGGAACAATTTCCTCCACCGCTACTTGCTGCGGCGGCGCTTTGTGACAGCGTGCCTGGGTCCGCGTTTACAATTGGTTGAGAGGAAGTAGTGACTGTAGCATCAACTAATATGATAGGCTGAAAGGAAGAAAGGAAAACTGTTTCTATATCGAAGTCGCGCCACACGTCTATTGATCGGTATATATTGTTATTGAATTATCATCCAGCCCTACGTCACAGAGTATTTATCCACTTGGAAGCAGGAAGTTGTGCATTACTATTTTAACATTTGCTCCAGTTTGATTTGCTTCCTAGGCGTTGTTTGGGATGGTGATAATTCGGGACGTGGCGATTTTGTTAAAAACAATTATTTACAAATAATTTTTTCCCCCATTCAACAAATAAACTAACAAACAGAATCTAGAGCGTAGATTATTTCCGTCTTTTGTTTTTGGAAGATGCTACTGCAGTAAAAGATGAATTGATCTTCAGGTTTTTACACATCTGCCATTAATGGTCCCGTTGACCCAGTAGAGCTCATATGTGGGGATGAATGTTTGAAGTGGAGAACAGTTACTGAATTGTAGATGGGACGACAGGAAGGCGACATTTCTATCGGACTGTAGTTCAGTAAGGAGGTAATTGTTGTCTGACGTATCCTGTTTGACTCAGGGATGAGTGTGTACTCTGGTCTGATACACTCTTTTCTCCCCCCCCCCCACAGGAATCTGTTATTCCTCATTCACAGGATGATAGAGTTTGTGGTGCGTGAAGGCCCTCTGTTTGAAGCAATGATTATGAACAAAGAAAAAAACAATCCAGATTACAGGTAGCTATGCTGCAGACGGTCTCATGATGGTTTGGTTAGAGGAAGAAGAAGAAGAAAAAAAAACACTCGGGTTAATTTGTGTATTCTTCTTCTTTTTCTCAGGTTTCTTTTTGACAACAAAAGCCAAGATCACGTGTATTACCGCTGGAAACTGTTCTCCATCCTCCAGGTAAACTTGCATGTCTGGATTACAAAGACACAGAACAAGCCTCAAAGTCTTCCTCTTGCCTTTTTATGAGAAATGACTGGTGTCGGTTTAAAACGTCTTTGCTCGTCTCGACGCGTCCCACAGGGCGAGTCCCCAACAAAGTGGAGGACGGCCGAGTTTCGGCTGTTCAGAGGAGGCTCGCTGTGGAGGCCGCCCATCCTCAACAGCTACACGGAGCGGTGCGACGAGGGCGCCGGGGTGGAGGAGGCAGCTCCCCCCGCGGAGGAGGAGGTGAAGAAGGGCCAGCTCAGATCCGAGTACGTGTGCCCGGCTGATTTAGAGACACGGCGGCTCCTGGCTTTACTGCAGCTGAGCCTTTTTTCTTTTTTTTCCTGTTCCTGCACGTTCTAGGCACCGACAGAGACTGGAGGCTCTTCTGGAGGAGCTCAGCCCCAGCAGAGAGGAGATCGCCAGAGCCATGCTGTTCTGTCTGGATCGGGCGGATGCCGCAGAGGAAGTAGTGGGACACATTTCTGACTCTTTCTGTCCGCTTCAGGTTCCCCTCCAGAAGAAGGTGAGTTCTCCTCTTTACAGGGCCTTAAAAAAAAAAAGTATCCATACCCCCTTAAACCTCCTCACGTTTGTCACGTTACAACCCTAAGCAACAATTACATTTATTGGGATTTTATGCGGAAAGCCAACACAAAGTAGTTTTTCTCTTTTGTTCAGTCCTTTGTTTTTGTTTTTCTAATTTTAAAAGCTATTTGCTTTATTTCTTTAAAGTGCAAGTTTTGACGTGACGTAAAATTAGTTATCCTCTATTCACTGCAGTTGCCTCTATAGGCTGGGTATTCAGTTTATGAGAGAGTGAATTGAGTCGAATCCTCTGGACGTGGCTGTTGCGCCGCACGCTCTCGTTCACCTGGCTACTTTGTTGAGGCTCTGCAACCGTTGACGCTTTAGCAAGAGAACCCGTCAACTTCAGTATTTGTAACGTTCTTACCTCAGATGACATTACGCCTCTGTACAGAAGACGTGCGCAGATGCAGATGCTTTTCCTCTTCTCCCATGATGCACGTGCACAACTCTGGTGTCATTTCAACTTGTCACCAGAGGGGGCAACTGTCTGCAAATAACCTGGAGTTTACACTATGCTCCTTTAAATAAAGCAAATAATGCTAATGGATATTCTTCCATTTAAGAATAAATTTCCCCTAATAAAGTCTAATTTAGCAAAACATGGCCTCTTCATCTGTTTGGAGCTCTGCAGTATGCTTTCTGTTTTTGGATGAGGGCTTGAACTGGACTGTATGAAACAGTCAAAGCTTAGGATATCACGCTGTATCCTAACTTTCTCCCCTGACCCGTGTCTTCGTTTGCAGAGGTTTGCAATGCAGAGGTTAGCTGGATAACATTCGTTTGTTCACGAATGTTATCCAGCTAACCTCTGCATTGCAAAAACGGAACTAAAAATAAGTAAAATGTTCTTAAAATGAGTGTATTTGTCCTTGATTTTATCAGATAAATAAGATGATTTGCCAATGGAATAAGATTTTTGCCCTTAAATAGGAACAACTCATCTCCATCATCTTATTTCAAGTGCAGGATGTCTAATTATCTTATTTTAGGGGTCAAAATACTCATTCCATTGGCAGATAATCCTATTTACCTGCTTAAATCAAGGACAAATACACTAACTGTAAGAACATTTTACTTATTTTTAGATCCGTTTTTGCAGTGTGAGGCCTTCAGAGAACAGCTGCGTTCATACTGACCACACAAAGTAGCACCCCAGTTTACAAATTGTTCTGCAGGATCATTCTTGCCCTGGATTTTATTTAGAGATATCAGTGTAAAGGGGGCTGAATACAAATGCACGGCACATTTGAAAGTATTAATTGAGGAAAAAAAAAAGCTTAAAACTCACATTTTTCCACCAGCTGTGCATTATTTGGTGTGAAATCCAAGTACATTCAGGTGTGTGTGAAGATGAAGGTGCCGTGAATACTTCTGCAAGGCACCGTGTGCGTCTCTGTTACCAAAGGTCACCAAAAACGTCTAAAAAGTCAAATATGTGCTCCCATAATTTCCTTTCCTCCTGAATCCCACAGCTTGCTAGAATATATCTCGTGTCGGACATCTTGCACAACTCGTGTGCCAAAGTAGCCGGGGCATCGTATTACCGCAAATAGTAAGTGGCCCGTCTTCGCACTCACTTTTAACAACCTGACTTTTCCCTTGAACTAACTTCCCGAAATAATCCGGCTCCCTGCAGCTTCGAAGCGAAGTTGCCGCAGATATTTGATCATCTGCACGCGGCGCAGAGAAACATACAAGCCCGACTGCAGGCCGAACAGTTCAAGGTAACCTCTCTACAAACACATTCCCCCAAAACCAGGACAACAGAAGGAAAGCTTCTAAACATTTGAACGTCCCGTCCCCGCAGCAAAAGGTCATGGGCTGTTTCCGAGCGTGGGAGGACTGGGCCATATATCCCCAACCTTATCTAATCCAGCTTCAGAACATCTTTCTGGGCTTCGCCAAAGCAGGAGAGGAGGACGCGGAGATGGCCGAGGTGAGCTTATCTGCTCGTTTGCAGACCCCGCCGCTGCTTTGTGTCGTGTCACTGCCTGCAGATGTCGGTACGTCCAGTTAGACAAAGCGACTTTTAAGTGTTTGTCTGTCTCTTTTGTAGGAGGTGCCTTGCGAGATTGATGGTGCGCCGCTGGACAGCACGCTTATAGATGGGCTCCCTATGGGAAAAGCGGCGGTGGATGACATAGACGGTTGCCCCCTGGGCTGGGACCCCCTCAATGGAGTCCCTGTTGACGACATCGATGGTATGCCCTTAAGCGCTGCTATCGATGACATCGACGGAGTACCCTGTGAGTCCACCGTCTCCAGTTACGATGCAGAGTCTGACTTTGTCTGCTGCCTGTTGAGCTTTGTTTTGTCTCCTCAGTGGATGAAAGTAATCTTCCACTCTCCAGAGTGCCTCTGTCTAAATGGGAAAAGATCGGCGACACTGGTAGGACATATCGGGATGCTCCTGTCACTATTTTGACCCCCAAATGTCCCGCCAATGGTCCTTTTTTTTTGTTCTTCTTCTTTCAGTCCAGACTGACTCAAAGTGGGATACTTTAAAGGAGGAGGAGGGTGAACGTAAGGTTAATACGAGGTAAGGTCTAGCGTCGCCCATGTACTGTGTGTCATGTTGGAAAGAAACGCTTAGACGATTGCTCTTTTCTGCCAACAGCTGTAACCTACAGGACGAAGACTCGGACTCGGACAGCAGTGCTGATTCCTGCAGGTCGCCGAACTACGAGGGTCCAGTCTTCTCCCAAATGTCGGAGAGTAAAAGAAAAAGGCTGAGGGAGGTGGAAGTAGGTGTTTGCTCCGTCAGAGACCAAATCTGACCGCCTCATTTATCCAAAGCTGCTCTAGAGATGATTTTTTCCCTAGTGTGATTTCTGACGCCGTGCACATATAAAACCTGCAGATGTTTTCAGGCTTGAAGGTTTTTTGTTTTTATATACAAGTATCTCATCTTAGGATGCAGACGGTTTTAATATTGCCTTAAATTTTCTACATTAGTTAGACTGCTACCGTGTTTTCTGGACTATAAGGCGCACTTAAAATCTTCTCAAATTGATGGTGCGCCTTATAAATGATCACCTATGTGCTGACTGACTTTATGTGGTACAATGCGCTCAAATACCTTTTAAAATGTGTAAGTACGACTTTGGTTAGCAATGAAGCCGCTCCAGTCAATGGGTACACTGAGGTCACTACCTGATCGGACCCCTGAGCTGTCTACAAGACTGCCTGACTGTAATGTTAAAACTAGAAGTGCATTCATTTAAGGCCCCCACATTCTCAGGCGTACTTCACTCCGGTCCACGCATACAGCTACGTGCAGAGCTCAATTTTTACCGCCGTGTACGAGGTGTCACGCTATAAACTTCTCAGATGGCAAGAAGTCTTTAAACCAAACTGTTTTATTTGACACCGAGCTTCATACACTGTTCTGTTCTCACTGACGTGCTGGAAAAGAAACGGCTCTAGTTGCTCAGCTCGCTAATCACACATTTTACCATCCGTTCCCCCGCTTCGTCCCACTGCCAGACAGTGTGGGAATTGTAGGAATTTGTCACAAGAAATGTAGGCCACAGTACGCCTGAGTATGTGGGAGCCTTTAGGCAGCCCGCGTCCGAAGTATGCGCTAGCAACAATAAATCAAGTAAGTTAATTCAATATGAAAGTTAAGTTTATTTTGGCCTCATATTAGAAACAGGGCAGTGTAGTTCAACTACAGATAGCTCTCCCTCTCAGGAGATAGACGTGTACGTGAAGGGGCGGAGTGATATTACACACTTGGGGAGAATATTTAGTGTGCCTTATGTGTGGATAAAGACACATTAATTCGGTGCTTCTTATGGTCCGAAAAATACGGTATATTAAACCACTTCTTTACAAAAGACTATCCCTCAGCAATCCTGAATGAATGAAAGGAAGAAAAACATGAATAATTGTCCTCCAACAGATGTCCTCTGCTGCTTCGCTAATTCACACCGGTATGAACGTGTGTAGGGTCTGAGACCTGGCACATGGCGTTTGAGCACATCCTACAATCATAATTTAAACGAGCGCACGCAAACTACTCAGTCAGACGCACATTTCATAAATGTGTCCAATCGGTCCCTCTGTTAGGAGAGACACTGGCCTCTTGTGGAAACACCCATCACAGTTAAACAGCTTGGTATCACATAGGATGTCATTAAAACCACTTAATAGGAGTTAAACAGTGGAACTGACTTAATGCCTCTGATGCAGGTAAAGGTTATGAAGCTCCAGGATGAGCTGGAATCTGGGAAAACCAAGAGGAAGTCTGGGATGAGCATACAGCAACAAGTGGAGAGCTACAGAAAAAAGCTGCTGCAGAAGGTGGGAATCTCCGCTTGGTGTAGTTTTTATTTCACAATTTGAGATTTATGGATCTTATTGCTATTTGTCACACCTTGCATACTCTACCATAAGCCCAAAGTGTGTCCTTTCATCAGAAACCTTTTGTTTTTGAGCTCCGATTACTTGTGCTGTACAGAGCAGCTGAGATTTTCAGCCAGATGTGCGCCATCTAGTGGAAGGAAAAGTGTACCTACAGGCCTTTTCCCCTGGTCTGTGTGGGCCTAGGTTAATGTGGGAAGGTAGTGCCTTGCTCAAGTGCTCATACGACCACAAAGCTCACTGTGATTTGGGGGATTTTCTGTTACAAAGTATCAAACAGTTGAAGTAAAAGTTATTTTCTAGATTCCCAGGTTTACTAACCATCTTTCAGACCAAAGCAGCGGAGTGAAAGCTTTAAATGATTACAGCGTCTTTTCTCAGCGTGGTAGTTCGGCATCTGTTCAGCTTGTCTGGTGTCGATTAAATAGTTTATTTTGTGAGGAATCTGCCAGACCATTGGAGCATAGGTCGGTGTGGAGATGTTTGAGGCTGATCGAACCGTCCGCCTTCACTGCAAAAATAGAACTAAAAATAAGAAAAATCTTCTTGAAATGAGAGTATTTTTTCCTTGATTTGAGCTGGTAAATAAGATTATTTGCCAATGAAATTAGATTTTTGCACTTAAAATAGGGACAATTCATCTCCATCTTATTTCAAGTGCTGTATATCTAATTATCTTATTTTAGGGGAAAAAATACTAATTCCATTGGCAGATAATCTTATTTACCAGCTCAAATCAAGGGCAAACACATTTATTTCAAGAAAATTCTACTTATTTTTAGTTCTCTTTTTGCAGTGTTGATTCAGTAGAAATCTTTTCCGTCTGTTGTAGGAGTTTCACAAAGATGAAGAAAAGAGCGAGAGGTCAAAGTCTAAAGACAGACAGAGGGACGACAGGAGACACAGAGACAAGAGCAAAAAGAACGAGGAGGGAGACAGAAGGCAGAGCGGTAATCCTGGAGAGAAGCCTCGGAGTTCAAGGAGCATCTCTCCTTCAAGGTAAGTGGCAACAACAAAAAAAAAAAAAGAAAAGCTTTTATGGGATGAGCGCCGTATCCTTACAGCTACTCTGTCATGCGCTCATGTTGCAGAACGAAGTCTCCGAAGCGGTCCAAACGCTCCAGATCGCCGTCTCCAGTCCAGAAGGCAGGCAAATCCAAGTCCCGGTCCCCACATCGCTCCCACAAGAAGGCGAAGAAGAGCAAACACTAAGTTGATTCAGGACCCGTCGGCTGCTGTTCTCTTTGGTTCCACCTCAAACAATCCATACCAGACTCGGCACCTTTTTTTCTATCGTCAAGTTTCTCCACTGTAACTACTTATATATATATATTTTGTTTTTAAAGTTCTGAGATGTCGCCGCAAAGTTCTGACTAAATAAATCACCGTTGGTGATGAACGCTTCTGTGGACGACCTTTCCTGAACTCCACAGTGTGACTGGAGGGGGGGGAGAAAAAGAAAAGACAAAAGGGCCGGCGAGTGTTTGTGTGGTTTATGCAGATTTTTTTTATTGAGGAAAGTACATCTTTGTCTACAAAAGCTGTAAGGTAGCAATCTGAAACGCGGGTTTACAGTGCCGTCGTGAAATGTGCTTCTGTGGGACAGGAATTTCTCAGAAACAAATGTTTTAGGAAACGTTCAGGACACCCAGTTCAGGTTAGTAGCTGCAAACACGCCTGCTGTACTGTGAATCCACTGAAATGATTTATTTAAAAAAAAAAAAAAAACAGGAGCCAGAGCTGGAAAACAATGACGGTGCTTTTGTGAAAACATTCGAATCTGAAAGTGTTCTGCTTTTCTTGGACGAAAATCTTTGTCTGAAATGTGAAAACCAAGGAAGGTGCTCATAATGGCCATACAGCTAGTAAGATGTTGGTGCAGATTCAGTTCCTGCTTCAACATCTGAGTGCCAAACCGTTCAGTTATCTGGTATGAAAGATAAAAAATAGAACTATGACAAGGAACCTCGCCTTGCCCGTTTTGTACAGTCTTTCTCCACACATTGTCGGAGGAAACAACCATCAGGCAGGTAAAGGAACGCCGTCTCCTCACCGCCGTCCTCCATCTTTAGAGCTGACCAGGCCCGCTCAGTACAGGTCAAGTGCTCAGTACTTTTTGACGTTGATGAAAACCTTAATCGCTCCGGTGAAGTCGGCAGAGAGCAGAACCTCGGTGTGGTCCGTTTTCAGGGCCCCTGCAAAGAAAGCCAACAATCCGCAGCACTGAAAAGCCGGTCGTCGCTCTGAGGCAAACCTTTAATGACTGAAACGAAGGGGGGGGGGGGGGGACAAACCTGATGGTATCGTCTCCGAGTCTGTGGAATCCAGGCTCTTGCGGTCTGCCTCCGGTTTCTCTGCCGACGTTTCTTGAGGAACGATGAGATCTGGATGTGGCGCAAATATGGCTGAGGTGACCACCGCGTTGTGTGCTGGAGGACAAAACCAAACCATTTTAGAAACGAGCTGCAGGATATTTATAACAGTCAATGCAGCACAGTGGCTACCTTTAATTCCTTCCCAGAAGTCATTGCGGTCTCGTCGTACAGATGTGAATTTGCTCAGATCATGGTAAGTGCTCCAGATGTACACGTATTTATCCTCTGAGCCGCTGACTATAAAGGAGTAGTCATGGCTGTAAGACAGAAACATCACGCTTTGAATGAAATGTATAAAATGATTCACAAAAATGGTCCAAATTCCAGATTTTTCTAGATTGAAATTACTAATCACCTCAGTCTATTGGTCCCGTTACTAAAGTACACATTCATAGATTATTCATAGTTTTACTACAGATAATTCAAGAGCTCTGACTCTATATACAGAAGCAAGGAAGGAACCGACAAACGGTAAAAGGAATAAACGAAGGGAAGATGGAAAAATTAATAAGAAAACAGCAATAAAAGGCAGAACAGAAATAAAGGTAAAAGAAATAAAGGTAAAAGAAATGAATGACAATAGGGAAACATTCAAGAGTAAAAAAAAGGTACAGGAAAAACTAAATGGAAGTGGGGAAGGAAGCAAATGGAGGAGAGGAGGAAATGAAGGGTGGCGATTCAACATTTAGACAATGGAAAAGGAAAAGTCAAGAAACAATTATTCTCCACCCCCCCCCCACCCCCCTGCGTTGTGTTGCAGCCACGCCATTAAAACATCCTATGAACCCTTTGCGTTAAAAAGTGTCAGAAATAATTAATATAATAATTTTTTTATAATATAATTTGAAATTCTCCTTGCAGGAATCATAATAAAGCTATTTACAAGCATAAATCAAGTGGAGCACTATGGCGAAAGCCATTTGCTCCACTTGTAAAAGCAAAATCTGTCGAGCTCTATCTGGCATTGAGACATCAATTCCTATTGCCATATTGCTAGACAGGACACTGGGGGAAAAAAAAAAAAAAAAAAGTGTCAAAACTAAATCATTTTCTCTTCGTAAATGTAGACGCAGCAGATTTCTGATTGGGTCGAAGTGATGGGAGCGTCTCTCACCTGAAGCTGGCTTTAATCTGGCTGCTGCTGTTGACGTAGCCCTTGTACTTCATGGACAGAGAGAGGTCCCGCAGGTCATAAAGGCGAATGCGGGAATCGTTTGAGGTAACCAAAATCTAGCGGAGCGGATAAAGTCGGACACTTAGCAAGCCTCCCTGCGAGGTTATCCGACATGCTGACGGAGGAAGACATTACCTTGTTCTCTCCAGGCAGAGGCTCGATGCCCGTAATTTTCCGGCCTACTTTGTTCCTTCCTCTGGTGGATCTCACGTGAATTTGAGTGTGGTATTTCAGTCGCTGGTGAATAAAGAGGAGAGCCGCATCAGCACAATGACGACTGAGGCTATCTCCAGGGTATAAAAAAAAAAACAACAGCACACCTCTGTGTCGTAAAAGATGCAGCGTCCGTCGTAGGTGCCGATGACCGCGTATTTCCCGTTCTGGCAGAAGTTGGCGGCGGTGATGAGTCGCGTCTGGCCGTCCACCTCGTTCCACAGAGCCACCTTCTTGTCTGGAATGTTCCAAAGTCGTAGTTTGCCGTCCAGGGAACCGCTTAAAAAGTATCGGTCGTCCTGCAAAAGACAAAGGAACAAACGCACCTGCTGCTGTAAAACTGGAAAACACGGCGCCGCATGGATTCACTCGTGGGATTAAATGTATGTTAAATCTGGACACACGAACAGTTCTTTTTCCCTAAAACTCATTTTGGAAAGACAATACATCAAACAACTAATGTTTAAAAAGAAAAGACAAGCAGACACGAGTTGTGGATTTCCTCTAATCTACACAGGGTCAATATTAAACCTGCTTTATCTAGTCTAAAACAGGTTAGGGTCATTACCTTGGAGGACAACCCATTTGATGTCAGGAGGAGATGATTAATTTATAGATCGGGTTCCCATTTTCATTATTTTATACACTTTGTGTAATTCCCCTGTTCCACTGCTAACATGCTGAGCATCAACATAATGCTGCTGCCACCATGCTAGGCAGCAGGCACGGTGTTCTTACGTTTTAATAGCTCTCTTTGACGCATCCAAACATTCTACCCATAGTGGCCAAATCTTTGTTTTCTCCCAACACAGCTGCTAATTTAAGTTGAGCAGACTCCCTCTGAGCCTGTGGCGATGTAAAACCAACCATTTTAAGTTCAGTTGTACACTTGGTAGTTCCTGAGCATCCTAACCAAAGCTCTTTTGGTTGTGGGTGATGGTTTGGGTGAGATGGTTGAAACTGGGGGTGATTTAACGAGCAATAATGGTAACATGCAATAAAACTGGTTTGGATTTACGTTTGCGCCTCAATCCTTTTTGAAAACGTAGAGAGAGAAAGTCTTCTTGAGAAATCCCACAAAGACGAGAGTTAAACTAACCAGCCAGGATTATGTCAGAGGCTTGTTGATGGCTAAAGTGCTTCTCTACAGGTCTAGGGGCAGGAAGATGGCAGCTAGCATGTCTGCAGGCCACACACATCCTGCACAAACTGTTTAGACTTTTTTTTTTGTGAAAAACCAGCCGCCACAGAGATTGTTGCTTCCCCCAGGCTGTCCCGCTGATAAACACCACTACTTGTTTAAGATATAAAAAGGCCGTACATTAAGAGCCAAGCAGGGTCTAAAATTAACACTCGCCAGACGCCAAATGCGAGTAATTTTCCGAGGGCTAGTTGCCACATAGCGAGTAAATGTTTGCACAAAATAAGTCTTGTTTTTCAGTCATTTGGGTGGATGCCTCCTTATGTTCCTCTGCTGTCAGCTCGTATGATGGCAACCGTACACGTACACAAACACGAGAACCACAGCAACTACTCCATGTTCGTTAGCTAACAGCTAGCGTTTAGCCCAGGCTAATTACGTAGCGGGATTATGTGGAGACATTTAGCAGGAGTCAGTCACAATTATTTATTTTGGCCGGCAAAAATATGCTTGACAAGTTCAGTATCTACCAGCCAGCTTGGCCGGTGAATCAGGAAGTTAATATCGGACACTGCAGCAAAGTGAAACCAAAGTCAAAATCCTTGTTTGTGTTCACAAACCTGGCTAATAAAGCTGATTCAGATAAAAGAAAACACTGTTTTCACGAAACTTGCTGAATGACTTAATAGTATAGTATTTGACCCGGATAAAAACAGTTCAAATGCATCGTTTAAAGCCTAAAATGATTATGACATCCATGAACCTCTCACTAGCGCTATAATAATACACGTGCGATCGGTGCCGGGGAAAACGCGTGGTGATCCAGCTTACTCTGGGGTGGAAAGCGATGGCTGTGACGAAGTCGATGTGCTGGAAGCAGCAGAGGCACTCTCGCCTGGATATGTGCCACAATCGAACCGTTTTATCCATGGAAGATGAGAGCAGGAAAAAGTTCTGGACAAACAGAATAAGTCGAGTTAGAGAAAAAAATGCAAAGGCAGGAGCAAACGTGTGTTATCATGGTGACCAACGTCAGTACCTTTGACCAGGACAGGTCCAGCAGATCAGCTGTGTGGCCCTTGTACTTGCAGAAGGGGACCTGACGGAAAGGAGCATTTCTGTCTTCTGTGTCTGGGTCCTCCGGGGCACAACTTGCCTAAAACGCAGGCAAACCATTAAGCAATATATCCTTGTAGGAAGCCGCTCTGTATCCAAAGTTAATCACTAAAAGCTGTGGCCAAAACAACAGATCATCAGAAAGCATCGCCTCGTGAAGTGCTGCTGAACTCACCCCTTGGTCTGTGTCGGATTTCGACGAGCACAAGCTTTCCTGAGAAGGAGAAGGAGAAACCCGACCTGGAGGACCAGAACGTCGAGGATGAGCCTCCGTCATTGTGCCGTACGTCCAAATCGGCACCGAACATACAATCCAAGCTGAAAACAAACGTACCTTCAGTGTTGTACTTCAACCTCATATTATTGAAGTAGTCGAAGGCACTCTTGAGGACCCAGATGCGAACGATGTTATCCTGGCCCGCAGTCGCCAGCAGTCTCCCACAGTGAGAGAACTTCATCGTCCAAACCGCTCCCTTAAGGAAAAGACGTGGAAGTTAAAAAAAAAAAAACACCGGCAGCGAGCCCTGATTTAGGGATAAATATGAGAGTCTCACCGTGTGCTCTCCGCTCAGGTCCTGCACAACCTTAATCTGGTCAAAGTCGAAGGGGCCCTTGAAGCTGTGAGCTGCCTTGAACTTGGCCGGCCTGGTGTACGGCATGCCCTCGTCGTCGCTGGATGAAGGATCGTCCTGATCCGTGTGGAACACTGCAGAGAGAGCACCACAATATTTACCTTACATCCGTCTGCACGGCTAAAACTGACGTAATTTAACACTTTCTATGGTGTCTGTGTCTCATTCGTCAGGGAAGTTCCCAACATGCACTCCTCCATGTGGGCTGATCACATGAAACCCTGATAAAACTGAAATTTGGGGTCGAATTTTGAGAATTTTTTTTATATATACTTTTTTAATGGAGCATCAGTGATACATTATATAATTTCAATTACAATAGACATGATACTCATATTTATATTTTAACCCCCCATCCCAAGAACATTTGACACCAATCTAGCAAGAGTAGATAATTGAAGGTAATACAAAAATTATATATATATATATATATATATATATATATATATATATATATATATATATATATATATATATATATATATATATATATATATATATATATATATATATATATATATATATCTCAAATAAATAAAGTAAGAATTTTGAGAATTTAAGCAAAAAATAATACTGGGAGTATGATCTCTATCACAAGGCACTGGAGCTCAATGTAAACAATCCAGATCCTGACTAGCTGTTCTAGCATGAACCTGCTAACCGTACCTTCATCGCGCACACTTTTCACTTTATTGACCGCCTTCTCCCCGTATTCCTCGGCGAGGTGCTTGGCTTTCTTCACCGACTTGCCCAGGAATTTTTTTAACTGGGTCCTGGATGAAAACACACAATTATACATTTTGGATCAGACCATCGGATGAAAAACAGAAAAAATAAATAAATCAATCAATCAATCAAAAATCAGCAGGATTACGTTCTCTGCTTGAGTTTTCCTCCATCCACGTCGGACAGCGGCGCCTGAGACTTTTCGTCGTCGTCCGACTGAGCCGCATCATTACTGGCAGGAGAGGAGGGAGGAAACATGGAGGCTTCCTTTAGGGTTGGTTAGAGTTTTAACCAGAGTTAATAGACTTTTTTTTTTTTTCTTTGCCTCACGTTATGTACTCCTTGGTCCTCCTCATGATGTGCAGCGTTAGCGGGTTGATCCCTGTAGGAAGTTTCTCCTCCGCTTGAATCAAGGGAATCTCTTCTCCAGTGTCTAGGTTCTTGATCATCACGCTGGCCAGGATTTCCTGAAGAAAAACGCCACATGGAAGTCGCTTTTTAATGGCAAAATAGACTCTGGCTGTGAATGTGGAGCTCTATTTGTGTAAAAAAATATTCAGGACAAACTTATTATTCAATAAAAACGTTAGCGGCTTATAACTGGAGCTCTGCTCTCGATAGACAGCGGTTCGTCGCTGAACAGTTGTGAATCCCGCGGTGTCGACTGTGGTCTGTCACTTAAACTCTGAGGACGGGCGTTTCCTCGTGTCACACAGGCAAACCCAGACCGCACGCTTTGATAAGTGTGGGGAAAATTAAAGTCACACTTTCAGAGCAGGGGCGTGATTTCTTGTTCCTCATTTGTAATGCCGGCCAGCCAACAAAAAGACGAGCAGAGAGAGACTTTAAGAGCGCAAAACAGTGCGATGAAACAAGAAGGTTAACGTAAAAAAAAATAAAAAATCTACATGATTTTCATTATTAAAAAAGGAACCCTGAAAAGTGTGCCAGTCATTTGTACTCATCCCTACTTAATTGTGTTGTTGACCCATATTTCACAACACTTACAGCTGCAAAACCTTTGCTGTGTGTCTCTATAAGCTAATCTATGCTAACATGCTCTGACCCTCAGTAGCTCTGGCTCTTTATTTAGGGAAGGTGAACCTCCATCCCAGGCTAAGCTCTTTATCAGCCTCTAACAGGTTTTCTGCCAGTGAGCGGCCTGTATACACCTCCATCCATCTGGCAATAGCCCTGACCAGCTTCCCTGTCTCTGCTGAACAGCGTAACACTAATAGTTGGCCAGCCAACAGATTCTCCCTCCTGAGCTGAGGCTCTCTGCAGCTCCCCCAGAGTTACAGTGGACCTCTGGGCTGTTTTTCCCTCATTCACGCTCTGTATTCTCCTCAGCCTGTCGGTTTAGGTAGATGGCAGTGATGGCAAAAACTGAAAAGATGGTTTCAACAGAGCATCTTGTTTTATTACCCACCTCTGCTTAAAGGTCACTTTCTTTCAGGTGTGTTGATCCGTCTTTATGAAGATGTTTGTGATGCGGACGCCATTTGTAATGAGTAACTTCTGAAGGTAGCTGGTGGCACTGGACTTTATTTAAAGGTATCAGCGTAAAGGAGGCTGAACACAGCGCACTTTCCCTTTTTTATGCACCGCTTTGTATCGCTCCATCACATAAAATCCAATTTAAACACTAAAATTAGTAAATGGAATGTGATAAAATGAGAAAAACTTCCAGGTGGTATAAATAGTTTTGCAATGCATTGTAAATGTGTTAATTGTGCTTTTTTCTATTCCATTCTAGCTATAAATTCCCTTTTGATTATTATCGGCAGGAGAAAAAAAAAATTGTTTTTAGGACAACCATCCCAGAAAACGTTAAAATTAGTGACGCCTCATAGGGCTGGACGATATAAAAAAAAGAAAAAAAAAGCATATAGATAAAATAGAAATCGTATTGATCGATATCAATAATTATCAACAAATTCAAAACATGTATTGTAAGTGCAGCCCTGGTCATTTTATGCTGTTGTTTAGCGACCTATTTTTAGATACAGTACTAACAAACACTGAATTCAAACTCAACCTATTATTCAACCAACTTTTTACCAAAACTAAGTTTAAAAAAAAAAAGAAAAAAGAACACGGGCTCTCTGAACTCTTTAAAGGGGGCGGAGCTTGGTGACGGAGCTTCTTTTGTCTGCGTTTGTGATTGGTTGGGAGGTAGGTTAATATTACGACTGTAATATTAACCTACATGATAGGCTAGAATGCAAAAGGAAGCAAAACAGTTATTCTATTGTATGTTTTATTAACCTTTTTTTCCTATCATCGACATACGTCTATCGATCGATACATATCGTTACTGAATTATTGTCCAGCCCTAACGCCTCGCTTCACTACCACCCGCCACAAACCGAAAGCAGGCGCACACAGAGCGACTCTTACTTCATCGGTCAGCTCTCGGCCAGAGTTGGAACGTGGACGCTGAGGGCCGGGGGTTTGTCCTCCGCTCTGAGATGACGCCTGTTCATCCTCATTTTCCTACAAATCAAACAAATGAAAAGAGAAAAAAAAGAAGGAATGGTGCATTAGAGAAGCGAATTTCTCCACCTTAGATAATGTTGTGCAGTAAATACAAGCATGAATAGAGAAAAACTATTTAAAAAAAACCAGCCCAGTCACCAGGCTCACTGACCTGTGCCGTCACCACCTTGTCTCCGCTGGTGGCGCTGGCCAGGTCCAGGGAATGCTGCAGATCTTTAGTGAGACACCTCACTGTGCTGGAAGGCGACATCAGGCCGGAGGGCTCCAGAGAGTCGCAGCTCACCGCGCTCAACGCAGACACTGGCCAAATCACACAGGCAAGACACGTTCTCAGAAACCAGTGCTGGTGTTTTTGTTTTCCAACAGGATGACGGACGAGATTCAAAACGAAACGCCACAACGTAACAACACGTTTTATTCATTTCCCCGAGGGGAAACTGAAACGGTGCGCTGTGACGTGTCGTCAACGTGAAGGCGTGCCGTCAAGCTCGTCTGCTGTTCTACCAGAACCGAACCGTAGACGAGCTCCATTCTCAAGCCCCTGAGGGTGAGGAACGCATTTAATATCTTTGAGAACTATTTTTATTTTCATTTATTAGATTACTTTTAGATACAGCGGCTGTCAGAAGTGTACACACCCTGTTAAAATCCCATTTTGTTGTGGTGTGAATAAATCTGAACCTTTCCCACCTATATATAGAATCTGTTGGAAGGAAAAAAAATAAAATAAAATAATCTGATTACCTGGTTGCACGAGTATGCACACCCTTAAACTAATACTTCTTTGAATTTAACTTTAGGTGACCAGCATGCTAGATCTTTAAGGATGTTTGTCCTCTCTACCTTGGTAAAAATCAGACACTGAGGACACCGCCGCCGTCTGCAGGAGACCCCTCAGACTGTCGGATGTAGTTCTGGACTCCGTCTGGGTCTGTCTGAGAGTGCATTTTGCTCTCATGAATCATAATATTGGTTTTGGCTTTTGTCTAAATTCACAGTGTGGCGGAAAACTAAACTCGTCTCCAGCGAACACATACCTGAAGGTTTTGAGCTGACAGAGAGATATTTGTAACCGTTTATCATTTCTTTATCCACCTTGGTAAAATTCTCAGTTCCATCTGGGGGGGACAAAAAAGTAACTAGAGCATAATATAGAGCAGACACCCTGTCTACTTTTAAGACTAATCTTAAAACTTTCCTTTTTGACAAAGCTTATAGTTAGAGTGGCTCATGTTACCCTGAGCTACCTCTATAGTTATGCTGCTATAGGCTTAGGCTGCTGGAGGACATCAGGGTCTATTTTTCTCACTCCACTGATTTCTCTCTCTTTTCTCTTCATAGTAGGTACACCTGGTCTGGCGTTCTGTTAACTGTGACATCATCCAGAGAAGACATGTCACCCGCTATTACCATCTAATGTAGAACAGATTACTGGATCAATGTGAGCTTCTGTGCTTTTTTGTCTCTCTTGTTGTGTCTCTGCTCTGTCTTCTGTAACCCCAGTCGGTCGAGGCAGATGACCGTTCATACTGAGCCCGGTTCTGCTGGAGGTTTTCCTTCCCGTTAATGGGGTTTTTCTTCCCACTGTCGCTTCATGCTTGCTCAGTATGAGGGATTGCTGCAAAGCCATGGACAATGCTATATATATATATATATATATATATATATATATATATATATATATATATATATATATATATATATATATATATATATATATATATATATATATATATATATATATATATATATATATATGTTGTTTTTGACCCGTTTCCACCTTTTGTTTTCAATTACTGTGGAGGAGATATGGTTAAATAATGCAGGTGTTTTTCAGCTGACCTGTGTCGTAGAAATGTTACATTAAAGTGGAAAAGGTCTTGAAATGATTCACCATGTTGTGACTTTCTATCCCCCGAAAAACCTGGCATTTTACCAGGGGTGTGCAAACGTTTGAGATGAGTTAAAAACACGAAGATAATCTGAGGGGGGAGGGGATGTGTGAGTGTTTGCAAACTTTCCACGCCTCAAACTTTTCACCAATGTTTTCAGGCACTGGAATAAAGTTTCCTGCTCTCCTGTTAATAATTTGCTCATTCTTTGACTTGTTCAAACAAACCAGAAGCTTTAGACCCTGTGTCCATATAAAACAGCCCCTGCTCTAAGGATTTACATGCGGTTCTATTGTAAACACTTTAAAACTGCTTCTACATTATTGTTGGGGTTGAAGGATGGGGGGGATTTAGTCTTAATTGTTGAGGAACCCTCCCATGTTCTCTCACCTCCCAGTCCACTTGGCCTCACGCATTCCTGAGACATCCTGGATGGCAAGCTGCGGCAAGACGGCGGCGGGGGTCTCGGCGGGGGAGCGGCGCCGGGAGGCGGCGGCCGCGTCGGCGGAGGCTTCTTTGTGCTGGCGACGATGTCGGGCTCCACCGTGAATTGCCGGGGGGGCTTTAAAGGCCCCGGCGAGTCCGCTTTAACCGGCCTGTCTGTTAAGGGAACCTGGTCCAAGATGTCCGCCGGTCTCTGCTCCGTCTCGCCTTCCGTCACCACAGCAGCGCCGTCGGCCTGGCTGTGGGCGATGGTGCTGGTGAGGTCCGGCGGCTGCACTCGGTCTTGTGACTCCGCCGACGGTCCCGGCGGGTTCGGGGGTTCGGGATCGGCTAGAGGGACCTCTCCGTTTGGGGTTCC
The DNA here is from genome assembly GCF_011125445.2 of Fundulus heteroclitus. Lineage (NCBI taxonomy): Eukaryota > Metazoa > Chordata > Actinopteri > Cyprinodontiformes > Fundulidae > Fundulus > Fundulus heteroclitus. Next base: position 24,153,824 of record NC_046371.1, read on the forward strand.
GCTTCTCTGCTGCTCCTCCGACCCCTCGACCAGTTCAGGCGCAACAACCAGGACCGTCGTCTCCATGGGAACCTCCTCGGCGTCCCGCTCCTCCTTGGGCTCTGAGCCCGCATCGACCTGGAGCTGATCGAGCAGCTCAGCCACCTCACAGACATCAGCAGCACATCCCTTCTGACTCTCCTCAATGATGCTATCGATGATCTGGCAGCAGAAGACAGGAGTTGGTTTAAACAGGACTACAAATACTAGTTGTCAAACCAAACCATAACAGAGCCCTGCTTTGTTTTTTTTTCTTTTACCTGCAGAGGATCATCCTGCTGAGTTTCCGACGTGGCGCAGCTTACGTTTTCCACAGCATTCACTGAAGCTTCTGGTGTCTCCTTAAAAAACGAGAAATAAAAAGCGATGTTTAAGTTGGAGAGGACATTTAGAACATCTTAATGATTTTAAAGTTGGGGGTTTCTGTTTGCTAAAGCTTGCCATTCATTAGAATAAAACCCACAGCTTTTTTAATGTAGAGGGGCCACACTGCAAAAACGGAACTAAAAGTACGTAACATTTTCTTAAAATGTGTGTCTTTTTCCTTGATTTGAGCAGGTAAATAAGATGATCTGCCAATAGAATAAGATTTTTGCACTTAAAATGGGAACAATTTATCTCCATCATCTTATTTCAAGTGCAGTATGTCTAATTATCTTATTTTAGGGGTCAAAATACTCATTCCATTGGCAAATAGTCTTATTTCCCAGCTCAGATCTAGGACAAAAACACTAATTTTAAGAACATTTTACTTATTTTTACATCAGTTTTTGCAGTGCAATGTTTGATTCTTTTATGTTGCACTTTTTAAAATAAAAAACTTAATTTAAAAAAAGCCAACAATCAGGACTGATTCTCCGAGGTCCCAGCTGCCAAATCCAAATTTCTTTATATCCTCAAAAATATAAAAACACACAGAAAAGTGCTGCTAGTTCCTTGACAGACCTACATCTGCATCCAACAGAAAAGGAATTACAATGGCTCAAATCCTCTTAATCCTTATATAATGTTTGCTAAGTTCAAATACAACTGCTTCCAAGTACCTGTTACTGACTGATGGAATTACTTATAAAAACAACTGAAAAGATTAAAGTCATCGGCAGCAGTTTCTTAACACAACATTTCATAAAATCGTGGAAACAGGGGAGGACACCCTGTTCGAAGCATCCTGCAGAAAAACCTCCAGGTTCATGCAGCAGGTCTTAAGCGTACAAAACATTAGTTTTTAAACTTGGAGGATCGCGAGTCGCCGCTTCTGGACCCAATTCGGGCTCAGATCCACCTGTTCACTTCCTCTCTGCACGGACGGAGCTAACCAAGCCCAAATCGTCTTGGATGACTTCATCCCGATATGTCAAGTCGGCTTTTCACCAAACCCTTTGCTCAGTATCAAAGGCAGACGATCTCCACGTCGGCCGCATCTGTCTAAAAGACGTTGTTTTATAGAAAAAGAGTTCATCTGGCTACGATTCTGCACCTGCAGCAGCCGCTCCTTCTTTCTCCACCTGTGCTGCAATAAACGGTAGCATCTAACCAGCAGAAACTAGGCTAGCCAACTCCGACGTGGAGTTCTCAAGAGCATTGCACAACTTGACCTCAGGAGGAACATGCAGGGACATGCACTCCTGGGAAGACTGGCAACAGTACTAAAAAAACAAAAAAAACAACAACACATGAAGCTTTGTCTCAATAGTCCAAAGGTTTCCCACAGATACAGGGGGAGCAGCGGTTGCCTCTTTAGGCGTCTGCTGCTCAGGCCTGGCAGTGTGCTATAAAAGGGCATTAAAAACTGAAAATAGACATGAGGGGAATCAATAAGGCCATGTGATCAACCAGGGAGGCGTAGTTGTAATAAAACACGAAGCAACGCAGTAGCAGCCCCAAATAAGCGAGAGTTAAAACAAACTTCTGATGGACCACATCTTCTCATTTTTTTTTAGCCTGAATTTCTCTGGAAGCAGCAGAGAAGCCTTTATTTATCTTTTTTCTCCACCCTCTGCCTTTTATCTTAGCTCTTGGTGGCTGTATAAGGACAGGGTCCTAAAAGCTTAGGACTTTAAAGGAGCATCGCCATCATTTCAGCAGTATTTTGAGTTCAAATAAACATACCTGAGCTGAAGGAATGACAAACTTTGCAGGCGACCTGAAACGATAAAAAAAAAGATGGTTGCAGAGATAAGTGCAGTGAAAGGCAAACATAAGAAGAATGTTAAAACAGAACGTGTTTCTCTTTAATAATTACTGCATAAAAGAGCCCCTTTAAAGCTGATCTGCAGTACTTTGTTCCCAGCTGGGCTCTACGGTAAAGGTGTGAATATGACTTTAAACCCTTCTAGCTGATATTTAGTAAATAGGAAGTAGGGGGGGGGTTGAGTTACAAGGAGTGATCCAGACACCATGGAGGCCATCGCCGGTGGCTGTATCTCTGATGTTTTTTTTCTGGTCATTCCTGACAGATAACCTTTGGGGTGTGGAGGTGGAAATTCGCAGAGCAAGCCTTCTCCTCCTGGCTGACGGATCCCCCAGACTGATCACGTGACCGAGCCTCTCCCTCTTCTGACATTTACCAGCTGCTGAGCTCAAGCAGCGTACGACACGTTTAAACTAAAACATGTATGGTGGAGATGTGGGAGGAAAACGGTTATGTAAACTCAAACCCGCTTCTGTGTGTGTGTGTGTTTTTTTTTTATGTTTTGGAAACTGTTACAGAGGTTGTAAATTGAGCGGCGCTATTTGCATATGCAAACAGGAGCTGTCACTGAGTATTTGCATGTGACCCACGGTTAAAAAAACGAGCAACTGTGCGCTGAATTCAAAGAGGAAATAATTTTTAAAAAATGGTTTTCTTACTCTTTTGGAGTCAAGCTGACGTCCTCTGGAGCATCGTAGAATTCTTCGTTGTCGCTTGTATCCGACGCCATGCTAACGCCAGCCTAGCTCATCAGCTAGTCCGACTAAGTCGCTAGACAGCTGTGTCAAAGCTTAACCGGAGACTCCCGCGGCGTTGCACACATGCGCTCTCTCTTTGAAGTCCTGCCTTTTATTAAAACTAGCAATGTAACTGCGGCCGAGGCTTGGAAGGGGAACAGCCTCTCGCTCGGCTAACCTAGCGCCATAGTGTTAGGATATGCTAACCAGCTGACAGGCTAAATGTATCCCGATGCTAACGTAGCCTCCTGCCTGTTTTTAAATCTGTCCCAATCACAGCAAAGCGCCGAGCATGAAATCACAGGTTGGAGGCGAACCTCTCGGCCGCAGGGTCGCTCTCGGACAGCTGTTAAAGCTCACGAGGACGCGGTGAACGACGCCGCGAGCCAACCGTTAACTTAAAACAACAATATTTTAACGGTGAATCCATGGAGCGTAAACGGGTGGGTCAATAGGCGGGTCGCAGCTCCTTCTACTCCGCTGTCAAGACACTTCAACGTGGTTTAGAGACATCACTGCCCTCTAGCGGGGCCACGAGGAACAGCAAGAGAAAGCAACAGCGGAAGAACAAAACAAAAAACTATGTAAGTGTAACGAAAAAACGTTTGAATTCTAAAATATTATATTATATTATATTATATTATCCATCCATTTTCTAACACGTCTATCCCTTGTGAGGTCGCGAGGGGTGCTGGTGCCTATCTCCAGCTGTCTTTATTATATTATATTATATTATATTATATTATATTATATTATATTATATTATATTATATTATATTATATTATATTATATTATATATAATTTTATATTATATTATACATAAAAGAGTAAGGAACCTTTATTTTTATGTAGCACACATTAGGTCGTATTATATTATATTATATTATATTATATTATTATATTATATTATATTATATTATATTATATTATATTATATTATATTATATTATATTATATTTATTATATTATATTATCCATCCATCCATCCATCCATTTTCCGAACCGCTTAATCCCTCATGGGGTCGCGGGGGTTGCTGGTGCCTATCTCCAGCGTTCACTGGGCAAGAGGCGGGGTACACCCTGGACAGGTCGCCAGTCTGTCGCAGGGCATATTATATTATATTATATTATATTATATTATTTATTATATTATATTATCCATCCATCCATCCATCCATTTTCCGAACCGCTTAATCCCTCATGGGGTCGCGGGGGTTGCTGGTGCCTATCTCCAGCGTTCACTGGGCAAGAGGCGGGGTACACCCTGGACAGGTCGCCAGTCTGTCGCAGGGCATATTATATTATATTATATTATATTATATTATTTATTATTATATTTTATTATATTATGTTATATTATTATATATTATTTTATGTTATTTTATATTATATTATATTTTATATTATTTTATATTATGTTATACATAAAAGAGCAGGGAACCTTTATTTTTATTTAGCGCACATTCGGTCGTATTATATTATATTACATTATATTATACATAAAAGAGCAGGGAAACCTTTATTTTTATTTAGCACACATTTGATCGTATTATAATATATATATATATATATATATATATATATATATATATATATATATATATATATATATATATATATATATATATATATATATATATATTATATTTAATGAATATGTTTACTATGTTATATTGCACTCTGCCTGCAATAATAACGAGACTGGGGTTGCTGCTGCTTATCCTAGCGGTGCACCCAAGACAGTGCATGTCACTGTAAATCACAACTTATTTCAGTTGAAACCCACATATATGGACCCCAATAAATATGTGGGTCCCGTTTATTTTCTTATTAGTCCCTCTGTTGGATATGTCCCGGACCATATAATTGAATCTTTAATTGTCAGTATTGATTAAAACTCAGAGTCTTAGTTGAATGCAATCTGCAGTACAGAGCTTAAAGCACAACTCTCAGGGATGTTAAGTTATCAGTCCATCTGATTATATAGCCATACACAGTAATGAATTTAATCAGTGAATTTAATAAGGGCTCAAGTCTGTGAAGCATTTTCTTATAAGCGTTTTATCATTTTTCTGAAGGTATTGCAAATGTTCTTAGCATCCTCCCAGCGACACCTATAGTAATTTATTAGAAGCAATAAGTGAGAAAATGTCGGACCACTGTTGAATCAAACGGGTGAAACTTTGCATAAAATGACAAAACATGTCTGATTTACCCAGGACAATAGTTTAGTTTCATAAACCTGATACAAAAACACTACAGAAGATCACTTTGGGTCTAGCAGCCGCCAGCCATGCCGAGATTTCTCATTTTATTACATTTTCAAGTGAGAAAATAATTCTGCTTCATCCATTGTTTCTAACCATTTACAAATATGTTCATATCTTAGGAAAATTTTAGCAAGACTAACTCTTCCTGCAAGGTAACAGAGAACGTATTGCAGTAAAGCAACAGTGGCAACCTCTGTTCAACCAAGTAGCCCACTTCTGCTTCATGCCTTTTCCTTTTGTGCCTTATTTCATCCTCACTAATATCATCATTCCCACTGGCATCTTGAATCATTACTGTGTCTACCTCTTTGTCAAGACAAAATTACCAGCAAGCGTGATACATCTCCAACAGTTGGGCGTATCCACGGGACTTGGGACATTGTACACAGTGGAATATATATTTACCTGCAGATCACAAGAACATTCAACAGTGTGGTCCTTACTGAAATCACTGATTTAGTAGTAAAGATGCTCACATGTTATCACCAAATTTAAGGTGTCTTTATTACGCTCAGTCAATGCATTCATAGTTTTAAGGTCAATAAGTTTGTTTTGTTGACTACACTAAAGCACTGGGGTGATGCAAGAGTTGAAACAGTGAAAGGCTCATATCTTCAATAAAGACACACGTTATCTAGGTCCCTGTTTATGTATACTTTTAAAGCGTAGACTTCGGCATTGAACAGCTTTTTTTTTCTGAACAGTCTTTTATTTCCTTGATGTTGAAGAACAACATTCTTGATTCTAGAATGAAACATGATTTTGTGTCGAGCACAATCATTTTTTGCGACTTCGTGTGTTTTAATAATACAACTGATATGAAATATGTGTTATCTGCTCAGGGTTCACATTCTAGCACATCAGCGTTTTTGAGGCTGCAGTGTTGTGTGTCTAACCAGGTCAGTAGCACAAAAGCACCTCAGGGGTGGGTACCTCCTACTTTTCCTGAGTAAACCTCTGACTTCAGGAAGAAGCCAGCGTCCTGTCATCTGCAGAGACTTCTCAAACACCACTCCCATCGTAGGGGAAGTAGAGGTGAAGGAACAGTAAAAACACATCTCAGTGTTGAGGCTGCTGTGGTCAGTACAGTCTCAACTACAATCATCAAGCAGTTATAGAAAGCCAATGCTGGTCTGAGGATAGATCTGGAGTGCCTGTAGCTGATTGTTTTGATTTTTTCCTTGGCCTTCAGCGGAGCTTGAATTATTTGTTTTTTTCCCTCATTAATCAGCTGTGTACTTTGTTTTCATGTCTGTTTTATTTTTATTTTTTTAAAATGTCATTATTTATTGATATGTACAGCATTTTGGTCAATGATCTGTTGTTTTTTAAAAGTGCTTTATAAATAAATTGGATTTGGATTTAAAGAACAATGCTTCATAAAATGATTAACACAATTGACAACTTTGAGCAGCTTTTTCATGTGACTGGAAATTAAACAATAAATTCTCTTTAGTCAGAGGCCTCGTCAACAGTTGAGATTTAATTTATTTTTTTTAGTTCTGGTGAAAGGAAATCTTTAACGCTCCAGCCTACCAAGAAATTTTGGGAAACTTTTTGGTAATAGTGTTGGGATGGCCCCTTCCTGTTCCAACGTGACCTGTAGCACCTGCACACAAAGAAAGGCCCCGAAAAACAGATGAACGAGCTCGATGCAGAAGAACTTGACCGGCCAACACAAAGTCCTGACCTCAACACAGTAGAAACACCTCTGGGATGAGTTAGCGTTGACATCAAGCCAGGCCTTCTTGTCCAACATCTGTGTCCAACCTTACAAATGTGTTTCTGGAAGAATTGTCTCACCTTTCCATAGACACACACCTCAGCAATGTGGAAAGCCTTCAGAGAAGCATTTAAGCTGTTAAAGCTGCATAGGGCATCAAACCTTACAGCTTGAGAATGGCATGTGTGTGAAAGTGAGTGTCCCAGAGTACTTTAGGCAATATAGTATGATTTAACTTCAATGTTAGTAAAGTGTTACTGAACTGGATTTAATTGACTTCCACATTCAAACACAAATAGCTTCTGAGACTCATCAAGATATATGCAGTTCTATTGCAAAAAAAAAAAAAAAAAAAAAGGTTTTACTTCTGCTTTTGTACACCACATTATGTGTTATGTAGTAGGGTAATGAGGAACAAGGCACAGATGTAATACTCTACCACATTTACATTACTTTCCTTCATCGTTTCTTTCGTTTCTCTTGAACTATTTGTATGTAACACACGTATGAGTTTTTTTTTTTTTTTTAATACCTGAAACGTTTTAATATGCAGATTTATGCAGGGTTCATTGTCGTTTCGCTACCCGTTTAAAGAGCACAGTACAGCCTGTTCAGCCTGCCTCAGCATGCCGACTCTTCCTAAAACCACTTTATTTAGTAACGGAAGTTTTGAACCAATGGCAGAAGATTGCCAGAGCCTTCAGCCAATGGGAAGTTTCGTTGTTCCCAGCTCTGCAGTAAACCACCACGGCATTGGATTTTAGGGAGGAGGAGGGCGGCCCCAGCCTCGTAAGTGGATTTCAGGGGCTTGGGAAGGAAAACAAGGACGCTGGTAACGTTATCTGGCTTCGAAAGGTAATGGAAATATGTTACTGAAAAGTTCGCGGAGTGCGTGGGGGGAAAAAAGCGGGACGAAGTGTTGGGAATGCCGTGCGTTGCGTGTCTGACTGAGCCCACACCAGCTGACAGTTGGGCACAGGCATCTGCTGGCTGTTGCATATCAATCAACCAGCCAGACTAACTAAACCAACTAACTTATGGCTGGACACCGGTCAGCTACGGACCCGGAGAGCAACCGACCCAGCCCGGCCACATTTGGAGAACCTTTTCCAACTCGTACAACCATATCGTGGGCGAGTCTGTTACCGAGATTGTTTCGGCTAAGCCCCAGCGCCAACGTTAGTGTCGGCTAAGCTAGTTAGCTGGAGCCTGAATCCCAGAGGAGGAGACTGGACCGACATTGAGAAGGCAACAACATGGCCAGAAACCCAACGAAGGCTTCTGACAGCGTCGGCCGCTTCTGTCCGACTAGTTTCGTTTATTGTTTTCATCATTTTTTTTTTTAGCTTTTAAAGCTAGCTAGCAGACAAGTCCGCGCCCAGCCTGAGGGAAGCTTTTTAAAAAAACAAAACAGTTTTAAGTTTTAAAAAACACAATTCCAATGAGATCTGTTGACATCGCTCTGTTGTTGTTTTTTCTTTTTCTTTACCAAACTTAAAAACAGTGTGTCATAATAACAAGGATCAAACTTGAACAGCAAGAACCAGGTGAGATCACTTAAAGGGACAGGACCATGGATTTGCCACTTTGAAAAAGACGAAACAAAATTAGCTTTAAAGTGGGAATAAATGTAATTGGATTAGTTATCATCCCTTTAGATAATTGTTTACCTTTAAATGAACCTAGTTCTACACATAGCAACAAGTTGGAAATATGATGCCTCAAAAGCTTTTCATCAAGAAGATGAACACTGATTTTATTTTTTTATTATTTTTTTTAGATTAGATAATATATTAATGTTTTTTTTTTTTTAAGGCAGCTTTATATCTGGTCAATTTTATTCTGACTGTTTTCTCCTTTTCTATTTTCATGTACTGTATGTGTATTCTGATTGTTGCGACTCGTGTTTTATTCGTACTTTTTGTTTTGACGTCCTGGGCTGTCTTGAACAGAAAACTTTTAGACATGGTTAAAATATCAGAAATCCTGTGGGAGAAGGGGTTGTGTCTAAGTCTCATAAGGTTTATACCCCAGGGAAGTGATACTAGACACCATCTCCTCGGCGAAAGATGGAATTGTCTGTAGATGTTACTAAGTCAAAATGTGGTATATGGATCTACTCCTACCAAGAAAGTTTGAATGCTGAAATTGAGAATTACTAAACAAAAAAACTGATATTTAACAGTGGAGTGTACACCTTTAAGAACCGTGAATATATTTTTCAAAGGATTCCAACTACATGGTCAGCACAAAAAACACCTATAAATAGATAGTTTAGTAAAAAAGCGCGACCCTTTGACTCTCAAGTTACCAAAACACGTGTTCCTGACATGGATTTGTTTAATCCGACTTAAAAATAACACAAAGAACTTTGCTCCGGCTGCTGGTTACTCACGTTGTACACAGCAGAATAAAAAGCACTGTAAAGTCTTTTTAACACCTGTTTCATAGATGTTGCACAAAATAAAGAAAATATACCATCCAAAACCATTTAAGGTGAATCTCAGAAGAAACAGACATGGGGGTATTTAGTTCAGTATGTTATTGGGTCAAGATGCAATAACTGGTCAGTTCAAGAGGAAAGAAGCTGCTGCTCTACTGGCTTGTTTTTTTTATTTTTTTTTATTTTTTAATTTTTTATTTTATTTAAGGTTTTAAAGATGGGTTTAATTCTGCGGGTTGAATAACTGTGCTTACATATTTTTTTTTGTCCAGGTGTGCTTTTGGGGAGGGTATGGATCACCCTGCACACAGAGGGGAGACGATGCCTGTCGGACTACATGACAGGTAAAGTGATGTCACGTTTTGTCTTTTTTTTTTTTTTTTTTTTTTTTTTTTTTTTTTTTTAATCTTTGCAACTATCGTGAAATATTTGATTCTTAGATTGTTGTTTTACTCTTTGACTTCAACGTTTAGTAGACCATCTTCATAATTAATTATAAAATTACTGTTTTCTGTTTGATTTTGTTTTTTTGTTTTTTTGCTATAAAAGAAAGAATTTCACAGAATAACAAAGCGGACTTCATGTAATCCGGCGAGCAACAGGCCTGCTTTCAGATGGGGATTGGCTTTAACATGACATGAGTTGAATTGGGTAATCCCTGATTACTCTTCGAGGAGGAAAAAAAAAAATAGTAGACCTCGCTGCACACTGACCAGGAGTGAGAGCTACTCCTCAGTCTTACTGGAGTACCTCCAGTTCTTTGGAAAGACCTTTTAGTTTTTTTTTTCATTACAACAGCTAAGTGAAAGCCATTAATGCTTGACAGACCTGGGCTAAGTGCTGGCTAAAGTTGTCAAAGTTTCACTGTAGTAACTGTAGCCTTTTAAATGGTTTTTGACTCACTTGGGACGCGACAGCTGAAACGTTTGAACAAGCCTGTTGCAGTGTTTGATGCATGTTGCAAGAACGCTAGAGGAACGCCACACAGAACTGCCTGGATTGTTTCATGTAGTTATTTTAGTTTCTGCCGTCTATGATCGCCTAAAGCTGCATCCGTGAAGCCATGCGTTATTCTTCCGTGACCCGTTTTAAAAGCAGCAAAGAAAGGTGTTTTTTAACGAATGAAATGATTAAACATAAATACATTTGGCCGTTGTCCAAACGTCTCAGACACAAAGCTTTAAAGGATCTACTCTGTGGGGCTGAAGCCAATCTACTAAGACCCTACCTCACAGGTCACAATCCACAGGGCTCCAAAGATGACTTTGCTTAATCTCAGTGCCCAAAAACCCACAGAAAATAAGTTCTTTGTCCAACCCTAAATGTTCAGACTTTGGCTGCACCATATTAGGAAGAGTTGCGATATGCAATAATGATAGTAAATGAACATTTAAGCGTTAATGTCTTTCTGCTTTAGGATTATAGCAAACACAGACCGCAAATGGTGTGTATTCAGCTAATAAAAAAGAAAAACATTCATAATTTCCATCTCAAACACAAGGTTTTAAAGAAAAGGTTGTCTCTCTTTGACGTTATGTTACTTTGGCAATGAAATAGCTTAGATATAGTTTCTTGTCAACTTTACCACTTCTTTACCTTCTCAAACTTTTTATGTTGCATTAAACTAATGTCACCAAACATATTAGGAGCTCTGAGAGCCTGAATGCAGGTTGCTTAAATATTTAGCTAATGCTTATTGCACCTGATATTGTGATGATGATAAACTTGCGATATATTGTGCAGCCCTAGTTTAGACATTTCTCAATTTCAAAAAGGGTACTTAATCTCATAATGATCTTAAACTTATAAGTGACTGGTTTATGGTAAAATTGTCCAATCTTTGTCATAAAAGCATATTTCATCTTTGAAACAAAGTTTTTTTTTTTTTTTTTTTTTTTTCCCTCTTCAGAATTGATTTTCCTGCAACCTTCTATTTTATCGCCGTCATCATGTATTTCCATTATGTGGTCCAAAATGGCGCTCTTTATGCAAACTATATATGCTGATGTTATTTTCAGCAATAAAACTATAGGCAATGAATCTGTCACAGCTTACAGCTTAGTTAAAGTCATTAAAAACGATAAAAGAAAGTGTGACTTTGACAAACGTTACGAGGATTTCCCTGATTGAGACCTGAGAGGGCTCCAATCAGAATTATAAAGTCACATCTAGTGATTATATTCCAGCAGCAACGTTCTGAGAAAATTATAATTGCTTTAGTTGGAGGAAGTTTGTAACATTTACTTTGTTTAATGAATGGAAGCAATGCATAGTCGTGCACAGCAGCATGGTGCCTCGTTTCTTAAAGGCTGGTTCACACGGCCAGATTTAAAAATAGTTTGCTGATTTTTCAAAGCCTGAGAGACACCAAACGATTGAAAAAATCGTAGCTAGAACAGGTTGGCTCGTACAGCGTGTGGTGTCCGGTCGGACTGCAAACACACCACACAAACAGATTTCACTCAGGATCATTCAGATGTCAGACGGCAAATCTTGGGAAGCCTCTCAAGATCAAACGAGAGTTCTGTGTAAAACATGGATGACCAGGAAGAATAATGGCAATTGTTTGTAGCCTAATTTTAACAGGAAAAAAAAACATAAAAAGAAAAGGCAACGGTTAAAGGAGTGAAGATGGCGTAAACGGGGGGGTCCCCTGAGTCCCCTGAGTCCCTGTCATTCTGATTTTATTAAGTGGTGATGCCTTTTTAAGCCGGGAGTGTTTGTGAATGTTGTTGAGTTTCCAAGAACATACCGCCTGCTAGTGGCGTGGCAGGGAAACACCATTTTTCAGTTTCTACTAGTGTGTTGCAGACGGAGATGAAACGAAAACGTCATTTAACTGATTATGCACTCGGGCTGCTCTGAGTAACGGTCTGGTTGGATCTGGGGATAACACATTTCAGAGAAAGACCATCATACCGATGTGTGACGATCCCGTGCTTCTTTGCTGGCTCAGGACGCAAAAGACTTGCCATTTTTCATGGAGCGAGTGAGTTTTGCTCTCTAGCAGCAACCCAGAAGGAGAATATTCAGGCACCAGTTTGTGACCTTAAGCTTTAAGCACACTGGTTTATGGAGCAGGACCAGCAAGTCCACCTCTGCGCTGCTCATAACAAAAATGGAGGTTTTAGAGTGGCCTAGTCAAAGTTTAGATCTCAGTCTGTTTAGGATGCCATGGCATAACCCCATGAATGAAAACTCTGTATTGTAGCGATGTGGAAGAGTGGGACAAATGTCCTCCACATCTACGTGAATAAATGAAATCATCACTTGAAAGCTGCTCTTTGTATGTACTCTGGCCACGTCTCTGTGGAGAAAATGTGGTTTCTCTGAAACCGCTACGTGTGACAGAAAAGCAGAAACCAGAAAACCGTAAGGGTTCAAATACCTTTCACAGCTGTGCATAAGCAGGATAGTTGAAAGTTTGCTGTCGCTAGTTGCCTGACTGTGGTAACTTTTGATTCGTAACCCTGTACAAAAGGTCAACTTATGTGCTCCAGTCACAGGCTGCAGCTCTTGAGGAAGTCTGCGGTTCGTGTTCTTACTCACCGTCTTTGTTGTGGTCTGGGCGCGTGCAACTGCGCTCCAACATTTCTGAACTGCATCTAAACGAAACCGCTGTTGTTGCCCACACCGCACTTAATTAGAGCTTGCTTGACTCTTGTGGAACGTGGCAAACGTCTCGCCGCAGTTTGGAAATGTTGTTGCTGCAGCAAGCAGCGAGTTCAGTCTGGACATTTTACCTCCTTGTTGTTGGCGTCGTCCCTATTATGGATTCATTTGTCACTGCTGTAATCGCAGCATAGCGACGACCATAGCCACATGAGCAACGATGTCTCCGTCACCCCATGAATAATTACTATGATAGTCTGACTCTAAATAGGAAAATGACCGCTCCCTGTGAGGACTGTCCTCACAGGGGCAATTTAAAACTGTATTATCTCTAACAGTAGTGCTTTGTGAACACCATCTGCTCTAATTAGTATTTATTTTCCACCTAAAATGTTTTGGGGTTATGCCTCTGTGTTCAGCGTGTCATTTCTGTCACTGGCTTCCCACCCTGGTCTGGTTTAAACAGTCAAAGCGGTCCAAATGAGTTCTGCCGTCTCTGTGAACTCGCGCCTCCTTTGCCGTGGCACGGTTCTTCCTCTTCCTCGTCTGTAAAAGTTCAGCTCGTGCTTTCATCTCTGAGCTCGAGGGGAACATCCTCCATTCAAGTGTGCAAAGGGAGGGGGGGGTGGGGGGGGGATACTTCCTGGATCTCCCAGCAACTGGTGCCAAATTTGGGAGTGACTTGTGCGTGCACATGCCGCTTTCTGTGTGAAGGTGCCGAGACTAAAATAGTGGAGCGCAGACTTGCGTCGTAACCAGCGGCCCTCTATGACATACTGTACTACTTGAAAACTTTTTAAATTCTGGGTTTTTACAACGTTTTGTACATATCTAGGGTTTTGGGGTACACTTTGGATGCATTGTTGGCTTTACCTTTTGATTGCTTAATGGCGTCATAGTGGAAGAGGAGACGGGGGCAGTTCATGGTATGATAGCGTTAGGTTAGGTAGAAATAATATGTAACCTAGCTTTTTGAACAAAATGTATGAGATGATCTAACCCCGGCTACATCCAGCTCCCTCCTGCCATTTGTTGACCTCCCTCTGGGCAAGGCACTGAACCTCAGGTTCCCCACCGACCTGTGCGTCTGTGGGTGAATGTGGCTCTAGTGTAAAGCACTTTGAGTGGTCAGTATGACTAGAAAAGCGTTTAGCATAGAAAATTAACAGAAATCTAACTGGAATGTTACAAAAATAAGCTGTTATTTATTTATAACTTCTATTTATTTTTAGTAAAGAGAATTAAGCAAAAAAAAAAAGTAAAAACAAAACACCGGCTAAATTAGTTTTGCCTTTCAATTGCTTACTGTTTCTACTCATAGGTTGCAGACTGTAGTACAAAAATCCTGGTGCTCTAGTGAAACTATTGGTGTTTTTTGGGAACATAAATATTCCCAAACAGCAACATTTGTCTTTTGACTCATGCCAAAAGGTGCATTTCTCTTTTTCTTTCGTTTTTCTTCTGTTTTTTTTACCCCATCTGGATGGCTGGTGGCAATGGATGGAGAAGTGACACAAAAATCTACTACATTAATCTTTTTAAGCATCATAAGTTTTTATTTATTTTTTTGTCAATTTGGGTATACTTTAACATAGGTAACCCAATAACGACCTGTGATATCTTTGGGGTGCTGTTTTGTAAACTTGAGGTCAGGTCTAACAGAAGATGTTCAGCTTCTGATCAGAAGCTGCTTATAATCAAATGTTAAAACCGTCGTCCCTTTTTACTATGACTCAGGCTTCCCTGCACAATCTGGAAAAGTTGGCAATGGAATTTGATCATTTTCCAGGCCTAAATAGAAATGGCAAAATAAAAGAATATGGAAAAATATTTCTATTTGCTAACCCACTGTCTGTCTTTTCCTCTTAATTCTTAACTTCTTCGTATACTTCCCTCTTTGTTTCCTTCCTCATGTCCTTCCCCGCCTCTGTCCTTTCTCATGTTCTTTCCTCTCGTCTTTGTGTCTGTCCTTTCTTCCAAGTTTCTTTTCCCGTTCTTCGTTTACTGTAGTTTCCAACTTTCTTCCTTGTGTCCTTTTGACCAACATCTCTTCTTTTTTCTTATCTTCCATTTCTTTTGTTTTTCCTAGAGCTGCACAATAAATGAAACTGTAGCCGTCGATGCAACGTCACCGTCTGCAACATCACAAAAATATATTACCACAGATCACTAAATTTGATATCATTATAGCAAATTTTATTGATATAGCAATACTATAGCAATTTAAATATTTCCCTGAACCCCTGCAGCTCTAGTTTGGTCTATCCTTTCTCCATATTTAATGCCTACCCACTATTGAAATATGTGCCAGCAGGTTATAGTCAGATTCACAGTTTTTTTTTATTATTATTTTGCAATGAACAGTGTTCTCTAGAGATTTAAACTCTGAAATATTTCCATGAAAAATGTGGACTGTAGATACAGATACAGAAAGGAAACCACGGGAATGGCGGTGTTAAAAAGTCGTGGCGTGAAAAGTAAAGACGAAAGCCATTCTGAGTCAAAGTATAAAAAGTTTAAAAACCTTAACAGCGATAGTTTTTCTGAACAGCGAAAGCACCGTATCGGGGAGCAGAAAACGTACAGATCACGATGCGCTAAATGGCAGAATCTACATCATTTACAGACGTGGACGGTGTTTACGGACATTATCTAACCGAAGGGGTTGTTTTTAGCCTGGTTTTTACGGGTTAATAATCGGTGCATACAGAAGGTCTACCTGTTCAACAGAGAAAGGTTGTCGTACAATGGGAGTGGAATGATCTGCACTGCAAAAACGGATCTAAAAATAAGTCAAATGTTCTTTAAAGTTAGTGTATTTATCCTTGATTTGAGCAGGTAAATTATCTGCCAAGGGAATGAGTATTTTTACCCCTAAAATAAGATAATTAGATAAACTGCACTTGAAATAAGATGATGGAGATGAGTTGTTCCTATTTTAAGCGCAAAAATCTTATTCTATTGGCAGATCATCTTTTTTACCTGCTCAAATCAATGAAAACTACACTAATTTTAAGAACATTTTACTTATTATTAGTTCCGTTTTTGCAATGTAAAAGATTTGTGGAGGCCTGAGCTAGCGTGTAGAAGAAAGGGGTTCTGCACTGCAAAAACGGATCTAAAAATAAGTAAAATGTTCTTAAAGTTAGTGTATTTGTCCTTGATTTGAGCAGGTAAATAAGATTATCTGCCAATGGAATAAGTATTCTGACCCCCAAAATAAGATAATTAGACATCCTGTACTTGAAATAAGATGATGGAGATGAGTTGTTCCTATTTTAAGTGCATACATCTTATTCTATTGGCAGATCATCTTTTTTACCTGCTCAAATCAATGAAAACTACACAAACTTTAAGAACATTTGACTTATTCTTAGTTCCATTTTTGCAGTGTGAAAGGGTCCAGATTCTTCGCACCTTCAGAAACTATCTGCTCTCTCACTTTGGCTCCCAACTGTAACCCGTAGCTCTGTAGAAAGGTGGCACTGTTGCATAGCTACATTCTTTTCAGAGATCCTGAAAGGGTGATGAGAAGGCAGGGCTCCCCCCCCCCTCCCCTCTCCTCCCCTCCGTCCCTCCCCTCCCACCACAAGACAACTGTGAATGCAGCAGGGCAAGCAGTCGCGTCGAGCGCAGTCCATTGGCTTCCCGGTGCTGCCGCTAAAGTCCCAACCCTGACTGTAGCGCCTCGCCAGCGTTCCTCCGCAGCTGCTGGTGCCGCCGCCGCTCTCTTCCCTCCCCCCCCCCCCTTTCAATGGTGTGGGCAGAGTGGGATGGAAGACCGCACTGGGAGTCTTTTCACGGAAATGGTCTTTGCTGCCGGTGCTGCCGTAGCACCATACCGGTGACAACAACATGCCGTTGAAATGGAAAAGCGGTTCTCCCGTCAGCTGGAAATTCCCAGTGCCAGTTCTTAAGACATCCAGGTCCTCACCCCTGTCGCCTGCCTACATGTGAGTACGTCGCACAGCTGTGGTAGTGCATTTGTCCGTTTAAAAAAAAAAAAATGTATTATTGCTAGCTCTCTTTCTTTAACTAGATGAAGGTGCTATTGTATACGTTGTGCCCCTTATTGGGCAGAATGCGACTGAGCTTTGTGCGAATCAAGAGATTACCTTCTTCCAACGAGGTTTTTATGCTTCCACCTTGGCATACCTTTTTTTTTTTTCCATTAAAGAAAAAAAAAAAGCAAAGCTTGTTATGCTGCAAGTCCGGACATGGCAGACGCCACATCCCCTGACTCTTGCCCTCTTCCTGTGGCTGTGTTTATGTGGGAGCCGGGAATCAGCGGCTTGGGAGGAGTCTGCCTTTGTCAGGATTTCTGACATGCCCTGGTTTAGAAGCTATTGTCATCCGCCACTGTTCCTGAAGGGGGAAGGGTAGAAAGCGCATGCTTCACCCAGCCTCTCGCCATCCTTGCTTTTACCCCCCTCTGTCAGAGCTCCCGTCGGTTCTCCGCACGGCTCGGGTTTACGGAGGGGGAGAGCCGGATTTTGAAGGGGGGAAAAGGAAAAACGGTTTTCAAGGCAACCCGTGCTAAGTGAGCTAACTCGCCGCCTGCGGGGAATCTCTCATGCTAGCGCAGCTTACTGGGATGGATTTTTACTAAACTGGCTTTTTGCATCCTCAAGTTGTCTTGTAGTTCCACTTGGGAGCTTAGAGGCATAACCACAATAGTCTCCCCCCTATAGTTGATACTAAGGTCAACAAAAGGGTCGTGTTGTCATCCGTTTTAGTAGAATCTCTTGTAAATGTCTACAGGTATCTGTGAATGAATGCCCTGCACATACGCCGGCAGCTATACTCATTGGCACACCTGGTGAAGTCTACTAGCATCTCACACAGAGAGAAATACAACTTTTACATTTAAAGCTTATTTTAAAATGCTGTTTCACTGTTGAATACTTGTTAATTTAGAGGCAGTTGACCCAATTGATTCGGATCGGTAACATCATCGGTGATTTGTAGCGTTTGTCTGGCAGGTGCTCCCAGCGACGCTGAATTTATAACATATCGATGGCGTTTGGTCGTTCATCAGTGCGTTCATTTATCCCGAACTGGGCAGGGGAAACTTGCCGCAGTAGATCTGAGTCACTAATTGGATTTCTGTTTTGCCTGCATCTAGAAATGTTTCTCTTGTTGAGAAATAAAGCTGCTTAAAAAAAATAAAATAATAAAAGCAACGCATGCATTAATCCAGGTACTAGTGTCTTTTCCTGCCACACCAATTAAAAAAAAAAAAGACTGTGAGGAGCTGTAAAGATTGTAGACGTCGCATTAACTTTATTTTTGCCAGTGGACGTTGTGTAAATTTAAGGGAGAGGATCTTTATACCAGCCTTTGGGAGCTTTTGACAGCTCTTGCCATGAAGCTGCAAACCTTTAAGTACACCAAGTGTGCTTAATTGGCTGAGGAACAGCGGCTACATACGGTATCTTCACGGCCAATCATGTGCACTCAATGATCAAGCCAAGTGTACTTGAGCATTAAGATGCCCCCCTTTACTTTGCTGCTTGCAGCCAGACCGCTTACTATTTTGAAATGCGAACGGTTAGCTGCGTTTTTACAGGCTGATATTTGGGGTTAGTCTGTGGTGAGGCAGAAGTCCCTCTTTATAAACCCGGCTGCCCACTTGCCTTATAACATTTAGAGCCGGACGTGCTGCGTCGGTAGGGTCATTTCTGTTGTGTTCTAGCTAGCGACTGACGGAGGACGCCGTTTTTAGAATAGGTGGCGTCCGCGTTCATCGAGTTCACAGCTGAAACCGTCCAGCTCTGTTCCCGTACCTTTCAAAAATGATTTACACGCTTTAAGCGGTTTCCGGTCCCGTCATCAGACAACAGGCAGCGCAGCAGATGGGTCATGGGGATTAAAATGTGGATAAGGTTAGAGTAGAATTAGGTGATAAAAAAAATTTATATATGGCTTTGAGCATTTCACTGAGCTCTAAACGATCCATTGTCTAAAAATGGAAAGGGTGAGACGACCGCAAACCTACCGAGATAAGGCGGTCTACCTAAACTGAGCATTAATCAGAGGAGCAGTTACGAGGTTGTCATTTTGAAAGAAAGCAGTAAGAAATCACGTTCGCTGTTTGACACAGACCTTGTCGGGGACACCCGTGGAAAAAAAAGTGCTCTCTTCAGATGAGACCACGTTTAAATTGTTGGGACTGCTTTAAGAGCACTTTGCCCTGTACATCACCCCTACCACACAATCCTCAATATAAAAAAACAAAAACAGTGGTGGCAGTATTATGCTGTGAAGATGATTTCTCTTAGCAAGGACAGGGAAGCTGATAGGAATTGTTGGAAATGAGGTAGAAGCTAACTAGAGGGCCATTTTTAACAGATTTTACAAAGGATCCACTACTTCAGCCTTTAGACGTGCAAAGCTGGTAGAGACGCCTTAAGACTTGCAGCTGTAATTGCAGAAAAATGTGGTGCTATAAAGTTCAGTCTAAAAAAAAAAAAAACAATCTTTTCGTTTCACAAAAACTCACACACCGAAGCAACACCAACTTTAGTGACCTCCGATCGGCGTGATCGGGTGTCATTACCGCCAGCGTGAATAACAATCTTACTGTATTTACGCTTATCCTTAGCCAGCAGTTTTAGATAAGATTCTATGTCGCCCGTTCTGGCCCCTGGCAGGCATTTAACTATGGTCCCTGGTGTATCTAGTGCCACGTTTCTGACTATTGAGCTCCCAATAACCAGGATCGGCTTCTCAGCGGGTGTGTCGCTGAGTGGGGAAAATTTGTTTGAAACGCAGACGGGTTGGTGGTGAACTGGGGGCTGAAATCTAGAGCTATGCTTCCTACGAACTGTCACCCAGCCGGCCTGCTTACCCGGCTGCTCGGGTGCTTCTGGAGGACCACTAAGTGAACTAACGCTAGGTCTATGTGGCTCCGCGCTAGCAGAGGGGCGGCTATCAGCTGGTCTTTCCATAGCACGGAGCCGGGACTCTAATTGTGACACCCTCGCCTCCAAAGCTACAAAAACACTACATTTATTACAAGTACCATTATCACTAAAGGAGGCAGAGGAATAGCTAAACATCTGACACAGAGAGCAGGAGATAGGAGACTTAGTCAGAGACGGAGAAGCTGAAGTAATAGTTGGAGAGGAAGCCATTGTGGAGCTAAAGCTAGGCTAGGCTAAAGCTAGGCTAGCGCCCTTCTACCACGCCAAGAGAGCAAACCGTGAAACACGAGGAGTTCCCAAGCGTGATGTGCAGCAACAGAAAATGTTTTAAAAGTGCTTATGTGTTAGAAACAGATGTTACAGCAAAGAGATTAAAGATAAAAGCGAGAGAATCTGGAGCAATAAACCGTTGCTCACGCAGTGAAAACAGGAAGTGATACAATACGCCTTACCTCAAACAGGAAGTGACGTCAGCTCACAGTCCAAAAAAAAAAAAAAAAAAAAAAACCCACTACTTAATATCGGTTTATCACAGTCCAGATAAGATCCATGGAAGGATGTGATTTTGAACGCGACAGAATGAGGGAACGAACAGTTCTGCGAGGCGCTATACGTCTTCTCCCGCAGATTGCCTTCTGCAGACGCCTTTGAGAAACGATTTCGATTCGCTGAGAACAACAGCCTGCAGACTGGCTCTCACTTCCGTTTGAGTTATGCTCTATTTTTATTCAAATAATGTCGGTAAATATCACTGAAAGGACCAAGGACTATATTTTAGTCGGCAGACCTAAGCCGTAAATTCCCCAGAGGTGAGGATTTGTTTTTTTTCCTCTCGCAGCACTTTGAAGCACGTGCTTGATGTCTCTTCATCAGAACTGTTTGGTAGAAATTAAAGCTGACCCACTGCCGACGCTCCTCAGATCCAGCAGTAGGTGTGGGCACAGAGATGTTTTCAGTGTGCGAATTGTGAGGTGAGGCTCTCACCAGTGGCATTGCTGGGCTCTCAGCTGATTCAACAGCACCAAACGCTTTCACGTAGCGCTTAGCTTTCTGTGTTTGGTTTAGATTAGATACCAGAGGAGAAGCCGTGGTGTCTTGGTGAGTAAAGGCGTTTTTGTGTGTGTGTGTCAGTGAAGCCTGACTAATGTGTGAACGGGCTGTGGTGATCCAGTAGTCAAACTGCCACAAATTCTGTTTGATTCTTGTTAGCACTTGTCATATCCCTCTGTTTTCCCCCGCCCTGTTCTATTCTTGCTCTTTGTCAAGTTTAATAGATGCAAACTGTAAAAAGTCCAATCAATCTAAGAATGCATATTGTTTTTGTTCCTTTTTTTTTTTAGCTTTCTATTTAAAGTTTAGATTTCCAAACACAAATCTTTGTTTAAAGTCAGACATGATTGCTGTCGGCCTTTGTTTCCTAATGGTATCTGAATTTTAGTGCGCATTAGACATTTTTCTCATTTCCTTCAGTAAATATGTTGACTCCTTTTTTTTTATAAAATGGCTATCTGAAGGTAAAGGTTTCTTTTTTTTTTTTTTTTTTATACATAGAAAGTGTTGATTTAAAGAACCTAAAACTCAACAGTTCTAAAGAGGCTGAAAAGTATCGGTTTAAAAATAGGAAAGAAATGCGTTGACACTCCTATTTTATAGATTGTTGCAAGAACATGTCATATGTGTGGTTTGGGTGCCAAGTCTGCTGTTAAAAATGCAATAACAGGATCTTTGTTGTCCCTGTAGGAATGTGTTTGAAACCATTTCAAAGTCGATAGTCATTTGTGTATCAGTTTAAAGAAGTCGTCTTTTTTTGAGAAAAATCACTGGATGGCTAATTTAAAAAAAAAAAAAAAGAAGGGAGCTGGTTTTCTTCTCTGGAGGATTTCTGGTCCGAGTTGAGTTTGAACATAGCCATTTGGTGGAGGAATAAAAAAAACATCTTCAGGGTTAGAAATATAGAAATTGGGTAATTTTATTTCCTCCTAAGGATCCCGTGAGATGCATCTACACCTTCCTTAATTACACTTACTCAGGGAATATGCCAACAGGGTTAAACTTATTTTGCTTTTTCCAAACTACTGCAATATTATAAACTGCAGCATAAACTGAAGTTTCTAATTTAATCTAGTTTACCATACCAGAGTTGTTGTTTTTTGTGGCAAAGCAAATTCTTGAGGGAAAGAATATCTGAAAAAATGGACCAAGACACAAATATTCCACCATTTTTGCCTCTTAAATGCATTTAACAGAATGTTCATGATACCTTTTTTAAGTTTTAAAGTTAAATGATAAGACAGGACTTGATTAATCTCACAATGGAGAAATTCATCAGTTACATCAGCTCTTATAAATTAGTTTAAGCTGCCATGACATCACTGCATAAACCAGTTCATGTAGTTGATAGCTGCATACGTAAAGTCTCAATTTCCATTATCAATTTCGTAAAAATAACTTCAGCTTGTGGTTTTTGTCAGGCCAAATGGCCTTCCTCAGTAAAAGGGTTGAGTACGGTATTGATATGCAGCTACAACCATATTTGGAAAACCAGTGAAACGCGCCCCCACATCCCCTCCAAACAGCTGGTGGAAGTTGACCAAAGGCTTTAACCCAGCGGCGCGATTCACAGTGCGACCGAAATAAAGCGGCTGACAGCGGCGTTGCTCGTCGGTGAACTGTATTTTAGTTACCAACGCACCGGTCTCACAATCGACAGCATTTAGAAATGGAATAATTTTACGTTTAATGACAGCGCTGTGGTCGCCACCTTCCGTGTTGGTACAGAAGTTTTTCAAAATCTGAGCACCATCAGACAAATCGGCTCCCCTTTTTAGTAACCGCTGTGAAGTCAGTTTGAGGTTGAATATGGGATGTTCATACTCTGCGGTGTCTGGCTAGCATGTCTCAAAGCTGGCTGTATCGGGGGGGCTGTTTACTTGATGGTGTGCTCCGATTATAGAAAATTAAACTGTTTTCTGATCGGACTGTTTTTTGAGGACAAAGACGACTGCCCTTGAACAGGACCTTTTGGTATTGAATTTTGACGTTCACACGGCCTCGTTGGTGCACAACAGCGTTTTGTGTTTAGGACCTGATAATTCACCCGTTCACACAGAGCAGGTTTAAAATGTTTATTGAAGCAAAACGTGAAGCCGGTATATTCTCAGTGGAGAATGGCGTGCGCTGAAGGTGAACCACTAACCTTTCTTGAATCCGTAACGTGGAGTCCAGGACCCTGGACGGTCCTGGGGGCAGTCCAGGGTCATACAATGATTTGGAGGCAGGCAGAGGTAACAGAGGGGAAATCCAGAGGTCCGCACAGACTCCGCTCCAGGGTCTTGTTCCACAAACGCAAAGAGGCAGAGGTAGCAGAGAGGCTGAGTCAGGTACTTGCACGGGTCGCTGTCCAGAATCTGAAGACCCAAAACGAGAGAGTCGGATGAGGCAAACATGCAGGAAGCCACAAAGACCATCAGAGTCACACTCTCTTAATGACTCTCGAGAATCCGGCGGCTGCACGCCGAGGAGGTCTGGTATAAATAGTGCTCCACCCAGGTGTGGCAGCGGCAGTAATCAGCGCAGGTGCAGGTAATCAGGGATAATTGCTAGAGCAGCACAGAGAGCAGCAGAGACAGAATCACAGCATTACAAGTACACCCCCAAAACCTCCGAAAAATGCAATATGTTGTCATGGCCCCTTTAAGAAATATTGAACAAAATGAAGAAAGAAGCACAGATGTATAGTTAAGATAAATTAAATCAACAAAGACAAATTAATATGTATATGCACACATACTTGTACCTAAAAACAAGACACACATGGCTATGCATACGTACACTAGGTGACTGCTAGAAACATTTTAACATAGTCATTTCTTGAAGATTAGATCAAGGTTAGAGACACAGGCTTTGGTGGAAAATTTGGGATATTCCTCTTATGTCTTCAGCGTATGTCTCTGAGATCTTTTTTTTTTTTTTTTTCAAATCAGTAAAAGTTTGAATTGAATCAAAACGTCAAACAAAGACGGAAACCGGTGTCGGCCAAAAAAGCCTGATATGTGCAACTCTTCTGTAAATGTCTTAACTGTTGTCTCAATTAATGGCTTTGGAGGGAAAAACACACACGTACAACGGAAGTGCATTGGTTTTGTTTTCTGGCTCCACGCTAATGATCTCTACTAGGCTGGAAAAACGTTAAAGCTTCAGCTCTTCTGTTGTTAGCGTGAAAACTTCCCAACGTTAAACGATGCCTTCCTGTGAGAAACATCTGCTGCTGTTTTTCCATTATGAACTTTTAGTAATAGTTTTCTATTCATCTGTCTGGCCCTGTGTATACACACACAATGCAGCGTTTGGATGCACACCGATTGCGTTAGAGTTTTAATATACCTGTCCTTTGGAAACGGCCGTTGAAGTCATGCTGATTTGCGGCCTCTTCTCAGAAATGGCAACAGCCGCCCGGGGATTTTTGTTTTATTTTTATTGAAAGGCCAGCAGTAGGTACAGGCGGTCTCAAGTGGGTTTACTCAGGTGACACTGGTATCTGTCTCTATCCATCTCTCTCTCCTTCTCAAAGCCTATTTATGATGAAGTGGAGTTTGCTTTCTCAAAAAATGATTTGCCAGCCAAGATCTATTGAAACGGATTGAAAATAAAATGGCATAAGAACCCAATGCATCACAGATAACTGGTTAAACTCTTCTATATCAAGTCTATTGCATCAGATCCAACGCGTTTCAGTCCGAATGGCAGAGCACCATGATAATAAAGCGAGAAGTCTGTTAGATTTGAACTTGCATTTGTGCAACGAATGGTAGCTCTCCTAGAACTGATGGAAAAGCTGAATTTGTCGAACATTCAATATTCAACTGCTAAAAAAAAAGACAGATGGACCCATAAGAAGCTTGTGCCCTATTTCACCTTACTGATCGCCAGCCAATTTATCAGCGCAAATCTTAAAAAAAAAAAAAAGTATACACGTTTGACGACGTAACTGAAATCAGATCTCCACAGCAATTGTTGCCAAACCTTGAGGTGTATTGCCTCCGCTGAGGTCAAACCAGACCACCTTTATGTTTGAAAGTTCTCTCTCCTTGGGTTTGTGTTTTCAAGGAGGCACAAAGTTTCCCTCAGCCTTCCTCATTAAAGCCTAATGCGTGGTACTGTTTCGGTATGGCGCCTGCATAGCGGCAGCTTCTGAGGTCATAATTAGCCTCATATAATGACAGGTGTGCCCCACCAGAACATTCAGGGTAATTAGATATGGAAATAAACTAGAATAATGCTGACCTACGTGATTATGACATGATCTGCTACTAATCGTGCATCTCTATTTGCGGAGTGACAAATTAAGCTCCTTTTGTATGCAGAGCTGTGCCTCCACTTATTTTTTCATAGCTTTATGGCTTTTGCATTTCTCCTGCCTCTTTGCTCAGATTCGGTCTTGAGGTGAATCTCCTCGTCTCCACCGACCGATGCTTTAACAGGCCTTCCCACGAAGACCATCGCTTATTTCTTCACGTTCTTTTGGAAAAATAAGTGTTTTTATAAAAGCTGGTTATTTTTATTTGGCTTCACTTTGTATGTTGTGTTTTGTCATGTTTCTCCTGAAACGGCTTTTCTCAAAAAGTATCGACAGGGTTGCGGCTTTACTCGCGACCAAACATTTTATAAAGGCAGTTTGGCTTAATGACTTTCTATTAAAACATTATTTATTTATTTATTTTTAAATACTTAAGAGTAGGTACACCATGGCTGAAAAAGTTGCTGTGAGTACTTTTAAGTTTTTAGGATAATAAGTAAATACTGTGAGATCACAGATTCCTTTAGACTAAGTGATATTCGTGGAAATGGGAAGGAATATTTGTATTTTTTTATAAATTTTTTTTTGGTTCAATACGCCCGACTCCCCCACAAATTAATCTTTTCAGCCTTTTTTCCCCCCGTAGATGCTTTGTTTCAATATGTAAATCTATCCAACTCAATAAAATAAAAGCAGCGAAGCAATTTTGGGCCGGGGAAATGTCATGGTAAAATTTTAACTTGATGACATCTATGACGGGTAAATAGTGCATCATGACGACTGATTTATGAGAAATTGGCTAAACAGACTAACACTGTCGCACTCGGGACATAATTATTTAAAATGCTCAGTAAATAACACCGAGTTAGAATGAATTATTAAATAAATGGAGGCAATTCACTCTCACATTCTAAGTTTTATATTTCTGGTAAATTGTTAAATTAACATATTACAATGTTATGTGTTGTTTTCACCATTTATTCAGGTAATATGCAAACATCATAGCTTTGCACTGTTTTCGCACCGGTTTCTTGGTCTACTTTTCTTTTCTGACTAGAAATGCCTGTGAAAGTGACCTGCAGACAGCGTCACTGAATTGAATTATAGTCTACTGTCCTTGAGCACTGCTGACATACGAGTTGTGTGTTTCTCTGTGGTCAGAAGTTGGTCAGCATGTAGCTTTATTACATTTCTGCGGTCAGTGATTGAAAGGGCTCTCGCTATCGGCGTCTTTTATTGCTCCTATTAGAGACAAATGGGGGTTTCCTTCCCAGCTCGACTGGCAATAACTCTCCATTCAGAGGTTTTCCACTCCATCATTGTTCATGCAGTTCTGCTGTTGGGTTTATATATACATTCCCTACCTCTGCTCTAGGAACCCCGTGGTCTTTTCTGAGCATTACGCCGACAAAAACTGACACCAAACTCATCAACATTACAAATCTGTGTTTTCATACCAGACACAGCGAACTAAGAGAAGAGTAAATATATTGCCGTCAGATTGAACTAGAAAAATGTTGCCCTTGTCTCTCCAAAGATATTTAACGCGTACACGGATCAACCTGTTCCCAAGGCTTTTTTTTTTTTCAGTCCTATATGGTTTGTTTTGAGTCGGTTATTTGAAAAGATCAAGCCTTAGCTTTCATCACTAAGGTCAGATCTCAAGCTTTACGCGATGTTTAAGCGAAACGTCCCCTACAGTTTATCCATTTGTATTTTTTATTTTTTTTCTTGTGTCCAAATTTGACGCTTGGATAGTATAAAACAATGACTATGACTGCTGCAATATACACTTTTTAGTCTGAATTATCAAGCATAGATCGATCAATGTTAGCTTTAATCATTTAAATTTTTATAAAAGTTAGTCTGTGAACTACCGTGCAGTGATTTTATTCAAGCTTTTGAATTTCATTATAACGGAACATATTTTAAATAGTGGCCCATGGGAATCAGACCTTGTATGTTAATCAGAATTACAGGAATATTTTTTTTCTTTTAAAGGCAAAACGCCACATGAAGGCTTTCTTATGAAAAAAAATCACTTTGTAATGACTGTAGGAGGCACATTATGTACTATAATGTAGGATGTGTTTTCTCATTATTGCTCATTAGTTCATCCTTCAGTCCACCCACATTGTGTTAAGTGTGATTTGCTTCAATTTATCATTGAACATTAATGTTATAAGCTGTATGTCTCGGTTTAACTTTTTATTCCCAAACACAATGTAGCAACCAATAATGTAATAACATCCAACAAATGTAATGCGTAATACCAATAATTTGAAATGTACTAAAATCAATAATGCAAACACTTTACAGTAATGTAATAAACATTTTTAGCCATTAACATCACAACAATTTGACTATTATAATTTATTATGTTACTGGATGGTTATTACAATATTGGTGTAACACTCAAATAAAATCCTTTTGAAAATGTAATAATTGTGGAATACATTCAAGTCACACAACCACTGTTCTTTCTACATTTTATCTCTTTCTACTGAACAATCTAACTACCAGTAACATTTATCCTGAAATTGCAGATAACTCTCAGAGTCTTATGCACAGCTCATATCCTTGAGTTAATTATGATTACACACTTCACCAAATTCAGTTTTGTTGAACAAACAGTAAAAAAAAAAAAAAAAAAAAAAAAAAAAAATGCAAGAGAATTTCCAGAAAATGCAGCCCTATTTAGGTTTATCACATCTGTGGCTACAGTTATCAAAATCACTCATAATAATGCTAAGGGGGGGGGGGGGGGAATTAGTTTAACACTAGCATTACCAGGGTTTTAGACCTCCCCCCTGAAGTCCCGAAAGAGGGTCAAAAGACCCTGAGTCCAAACTGACGACTCTGGTGGCTCAAATTAGCATCCCTTGTTCAATTGTAAATAGGGCCATTGCCTGAGGAATCAGCAAGGGGGGAGGAGAGCCGAACTCACAAAAGCATTCTTCTGTACTGTCAGGCCAGAAGGTACGTGTGAATAGTCCATGTTGGGGGTGGGTGCGATCTATGATGGAGGCAGCTCTACAGTAAAAAACTAACTAAATTAGCAACACGGGTTGGCGTTCAAAGTTACTGCAGGGCTATCATTGGATGGGGTTAAATAATAATAATAAAAAAAGACACATTTTACTGTAGGCAACCCGTGTTTTCCTTACAAGTTTTCCTTGAAAATTAAGGAGCTGTTTGCTGATTTCATACATCAGAACACCCAAGAAAACAACTTTTATTTCATTAGATTATAATTGCACTGCATTTAACAAGGTCCCCTTTTTTTACTCTGACCAGTTTCCCTGTATCTAGTGAATATAGCATCCCCCAAAGAATAAAAGCAACCAACACTATCACTTTACAACTATTACCCTGCAGTGTGGATAAAACTAAATACTATAATAATAAACATCCATCCATCCATTTTCCGAACCACTTTATCCCTCATGGGGTTGCGGGGGTTGCTGGTGCCTATCTCCAGCGTTCACTGGGCGAGAGGCGGGGTACACCCTGGACAGGTCGCCAGTCTGTCGCAGGGCAACACAGAGAGACAAACAACCATTCACGCACACACTCACACCTAAGGACAATTTGGAGAAGCCAATTAACCTAACAGTCATGTTTTTGGTCTGTGGGAGGAAGCCGGAGTACCCGGAGAGAACCCATGCATGCACAGGGAGAACATGCAAACTCCATGCAGAAAGACCCAGGAGTGTACTCGAACCCAGGACCTTCTTGCTGCAAGGCAACAGCGCTACCCACTGCCACACCATCGTGTGTGGTTTATTATGTATGTATGTAATCAACTAGCTGCTTGGGAGTCAGGGTAGGAAAAAAAAGCCTACTCTGTGCTACCATCACAAACAAGGTAGTTCTGAAAATTATTTTAAAGAAGGAGATGTTTGTCTGAGTGATACCCTGTCAGTTTAGGCTGATGACCATGTCCTGGTCATGTCTAAGTATGCCCCTCTCTTTCCGATTTCAATCGAACAATAACAAGCTTATTGTTTCAATGGAACAGTAAGTTTTGTGTTGACTAGAATTTAGTAATTAAGCAATTTTTTTTAATCTAGGATTGTCAGGCCCTGAATACAAATGCAGTCCACACTTTTTCAGATTTGCCTTTGAAAACCACTTTTTAAACCACAGATCCTTTTCTATTCACATTACAATTATGCACTAATTTGTACGAGTCAATGTCATAAAATACCAATGAAATACACTGATGTTTGTAATCATAATTTAACAAAATGCATAACAGTTCAAGTAGTACGAATACCAAATTGTCCAAATTGCCATTGCCTCTTATACCTTTGTATATTTCTCATGCTGGAATTTCAGTCCTCTTGACTTAGAAACAAATACTTCTGGTCATTGCTCACAGCTGTACCTGGCAGTTAGTAGGGAGTTAAGCTTCCCCCTTCCTTTGGTGCACCAGTAATGGCCTTATTTACAGAACAAAAGCACCGGGTCACAACTGCTTATAGGATGCTAATTAAAATCCTTCAGGTCAGTCGACCCGTCTCTGGGCTCCAAAGGTAGAAATGTTAAATGACCCTTCTCTGGTAATTCTAGTGTTAAACATGGTGTGTTTCAGCAGGGTAATATGTCCTCGTTTTGTTATGTGTTAACGATACAAACATTAAGTGTTGAGCCTCGCTAGCGCCTAGCGATGGACGATCTTCCCTATGGGCGTCGGTGTCGGGTCGAGCAAAGCAGAACGTCTGTGGCGGATGCTGTAGCTTCTGTCTCTCTTGTTTTCGTCCCGGCAGCCACCAGCACTCCTTTATGGTGTGGACAACCCACTCTCTCCTCGCTCCGGCTTACCACCTGACGGGGTAAATGAACAAGCTCTTCGCCTGTGTGCTCTGTGTCACTGTTGTTGCGACTGCTGTATAAACCATCCGTTGCTTAGTGCTGACGCCGTTCACAGACTCCTACTAGACCTAGTGAAGCACCATCTCCGTGTAAGACGTGACCCTTTTTTTTGTTTTATTGTTTTTTTCCAGTCCCACGTTGTAAGTGTTGGCCATCTTGTTTGTAGCAAACCTTCAGCAGATGTGGTCAGATTATCTGTATTTTTTTTTTTTAACCTAAATTTCCTTACCTCTCGTTGTAGTACAGTTTGCTTCTTTATGTGCTTTTCTTTTTCCTTTTTTTGCATTTTCTGTGTATTTATCATTTTTTGCCTTCCTAGGTGTTTCTCAGTTGAGCATGTCAGTGGAGTCAACCTGATTTTTATTTTATTTTTTTTCCTAATGTTTCTACATCAGCGAGGTTAAACATGTTTGTCCTAATGGTAAATCCTTGAAGAAAGACACCAGGCGACTTTCAGTCACTTCAAGCGTTCATGATGTCAAGAGGAGGCGACGCAAAAACACGGCCTTCTGTTGGATTTAAGGTCACCTCAGCGGATCCCAACCATAAAGTAAAAGCCACGCTAAAAAGTTGGATTTCTTCCCTGTTCCATTTTTTTCTAATATTCATCAAATTGTGAAACTTTTCATTCATCACTAACTAAATAATAAAGCAAAAGCTACGTTTTTCTTTCTAATACTGATGTAAAAGAAACGTTCTCGCTTTTCTAGAATATTTAAATGAATAGTTTCCCCCTTTATTGAAGAATGTTCTGTTTTGATATTTTGCAGGGAAGACCACAACTCAAGACTTTTTTTTTAAATAAGTATAATTTATAAATAACTATGTATAATAAATAAATGAACATTATAAAGGGATTTTGCAACATAAACCTTAGCAAATGTATAGATTAAACACCAGCTATGCTTATTAGTAGTGTTCAAGCGCTTATTCCACTTTTTCTAGACCAGTGGTCGCGAACTCAAATCCTCAAAGTCTGGCGTCCTCGCAACTTTTAGACGTTTCCCTACACGTTTAGTTCAAATGGCTAACCATCCTCACTAGCGTGCAGCCGAGCGCTACAGAGCTCTGCTGGTGAGCTAATGTTTAAAGTCGGGCGTGTTGAAGCAGAGACGCATCTAAAAGTTGCCGGACACAGGCCCTCGAGGACTGGAGTTTGAGATCACTGATCTAGAGTAAGACTGGAATCACAAGCCTACTTTCAGCCAGCTGGCCAGCAGTACACAGCATTATACAGTAAGTTGAACGGTGTGTAATAGTCTAAATATATAGTCTTCTTCTGACATTTTAACTAATCAATAAACAGTAAAAAGGAACCGGCTTCTCAAATCTGAAGGAAAGAAATGACAATTCCTTAAAAGCACAGGAATCTTCTGCCTGTGTTTAAAAGCCCCTCTCTCCACTGTTCAGCCAGGCGAGGGTTTTGCATTACTTCATTATATAAATGGTCCATTCAAAAAGCATTAGTCTTCTACATCTGACGAGCGCTGCCTGTCGGAGGACTGGCGCTGAAAACCCTGCTGAGCAAGTCATTTGGGCTGCAGAATATTTGATCAAAACTGGGCCAATCTTCGCATGAAAATGAACGCTTTTCAAACCGCCACGCAGCACTCATTGACTACTCTGATATCGCTATGAGCTCCTCGGGGAGTAGTAGTAGTAATTTACGCCTGGTTTTCACTCAGTCTTTATGCAAGTCCTGTACGAATAAGCTTTTACCAGGAAAAATGCAGCGTACCCAAAACGATGCCGTCATTCACAAGTCAGTGTTTAGGTATTTAAATTCCTTTAAAACACCTTTAAAACCTTTCTATTTTGTGATTTCCTTTTTACTTTCTTTTTAAACATATAGATCTAATTCAAAGGGTTTTATTTAGTGTTTTTATTTGCATGAACTTGCTAAAACATATATGGAAGAGGCTGACCGGTTTTGCTTATTCTGCAGATTAATTGTTGTCCATTCAGTGTGTGTGTGTGTGTGTGTGTGTGTGTGTGTGTGTGTGTGTGTGTGTGTATGTGGTATAGAGTGACATTTTTCCCATATTTCTTCTCTCTGGAGCAGTTAGACTTTGCATCAGGTTACATCACATGTTGAGGTCCTACTGCTATCGTAATCTTTATCCCCCTTTTTTTTTTTTTTTTTTTAAATGCTTTTAGTTCCACAGTCAAGGAAGACAAGAATGTGTGGATTATGAAAAACACTGCAACATCGCTGCTTTTAACCCGACAGGTCTTTACTGGCCTTCAAACGGGTTTGTAACGAATCCCGTATCTCAGGATGAGGGAGCCGTTGCAAACCATTCTGAAAATCTCTTCAGTCTCTCTCATCCTGACGCTTTTAACAAATGCGCAACACCACATATTTCCGTCACATTAATTCTAAAAAACACTTGTTTTTATTTTTAAAGATTGTTCCTTATTTTCCAAATAAACTGAGATGGGATTCGCCAAAGATGAGCAGTTTATCTAAAGCGACCGCTTTCTCACTCATTAGTATTCTGCTTGAGTCAGAGGTGTCGCCACATGTAAAAACAGACAGCAGTATGGGAGGTTTATCATGACGCCTCTCGCAGTTTTATTCTTTCTGAAAAGAATCATTCAAATTCAACTTTTTTTTTTTTTTTTTATAAAGTAAAGCACTTAATAAGGAAACTTGGGCTCAAAGTGCTGGACACCAACGATTTACCACAACTGGTTAAGAGACTCTCTTGTATATTTTAGCATAATTTTGATTTAAAACACCCAGATTCATGCAGACACACTTCACTAACGCTACGCTATTTCTCAGTCACATGCACATAACATGGTGCTTGCTGTGTGGGTATTTAGGCCACACCCCCTACATGCACTGTGCATTTATTCACCACATAAAACACAAAACAATTTATTGACGCTCGGATTACTGAGGACAGCTTCTGGAGCCAGGAGCACAAGACCAGAATAACCAGAAATGTGTGTCGTAAAGCTAAAGTTTGATATTGGTAAATATATGTGATTTATGGTATTAATTGGAGATATTACATGTAACAAAACACTTAATGGATGTGAAAACCTTTATTTAATTACCTCCATCCACAGGTAATTCCACTAATTAACATGGGACGTTCCTTTTTTCATGGAAAGTTTCCAGAAATCTTTGCTCCACAGTCGCTACAGGGTTGTGTAGAAGCTCTTAAAAAGTACTTTAAAAACTAGGAGTGTTGAGAAAGGAGGTTGTTAGCGCTTTTGAAAGCATTACCTTTTACCTTCATACTGGAATCTAGCCTATTTCTAAAAACAAATAAAAAAAATCATATAAAGCCAGTTAAAACACCAGGATTGAATTCAATATCTCACACATCACTGCAAATCAGCCGGTTCCATTCCTCTTAAATGTTGTTGATGTTGATGGGATCTAAATAATGTTTAGCTTGCTCTGGATGTGGAGAGAAATATTGGCATTTTCTAATTGGCTTTTCCATTTGCTTTGCGTTTCTGCCAATGTTGGAGAAAACCTTTTGAAAAGCAAGCGTTCAGCCAACAAGTGCAGCTTTTTTTTTATTAATTTTTTTTATTAAGGCCTTTTTAATGAAAATTTTACAACTCTCTGAAGAGCTTTGTGAACAGAAAACGTTTTACTGTAACATATTTCCTCGGTAACGCTGGGTTGTCTCCGTAAGTGTCGAGCAAATGGGTAGCATCGTTTTCGTCCTTGTAGAACTGTGTTTTCAGGAGGCGGGACCCGTCCCAGCAGAGCGGGAGTGTTCAGTAGCAGGAGAAAGGGGATCCACGCAGAACAGCCTGCTTTTTGGTCTGATGTAAACCTCCTTCAGACTGAAGGGAATTCAGGATGGCCGCAAAACTGGGGGGAAAAAAATCTCTGATTGGATCAAATTGTCCCTCATCAGGAGCACTTTAGCGTTTAATGCCTGATTCACGGACCCTTTGGTGGATCGAGGGGAGGCCTAGACTGAAAAACGTTGATAGGGAGGGTCGAAAACAAGACTTATTCTTTCTACAATGAAGAGTCGCATGTTAATCTAGGCCGATCCAGTCACACCACCTCCTTTAAATTTAAAACTTTTTTCTTCTTCTTCTTCCAGATCCCTCGTGGAGGACGACGACCCTCACATGAAAGTCGCTCTAGGCTACGGTGAAATGGGCATCCCTGCTCACCTTCAGGCATCAAAGACGGGAAACACTCGATTTTTCACAAGCAATACGCACAGCTCTGTTGTTCTTCAGGTGAGCACTCACGCTGGCTTATAAGCCAATTTTTATTTTTTTTGTACGTGGAAATGATCAGTGTTTATTCCCCTTTTTCATTTATGGTGAGTTTAACTGGAGCCTTTGGGATTTGTTTGTCTGTTGGTTGTGTACCACCTGAGTACCACAGGAACCTTAAAACGTCTACATCGTCTTCCATCGTCTTCCATCGTCTGCACTGTGTAAGGTTGTGGAAAAACTTGTTGGCAACGTCTGTAAAGAAGTAGAACAAAACAAAATGTATATGAGTTCATCTTTTATTGCAGTAGCATGGTCTCACATTGAAATAGAAATCATAGGACAGCACCTTTCCTCTCTCTTCACGTTTCACAGTGTTAAATCAACCAGAGAGAGGAACTTTGACCGCTCCTTCGCACAACGTCCGGTTCACAGTCCTGGCTCCTGTCCTTTATTCATACACCTGGCAGATTTGGGTTTAAAATAAAATTTTCATTCAGCCAAGAAATGTGTTTCTGTTTGAAAACAACACGTTTCTCAAAAACAAATTATGAAATATAAAAGGAGTAATGTAGAATTTTCTTTTTCTTTTGATCAAGTTTCTCTTTTAAAAGCTGTCATGTCAAAAAGGATTTCTGATCTCCTATTAATAACCACTGTCAAATCCTTTTTATTTCTTTTTGTTTAGTTAATTTAGCCATAAGTTTTGCATCATTATCCTGCTGAGTGGCATTTTTGAGGGTCGCAGATTTGTGTGGACTTCCTGATGCCATGCTGTCTGAAAAGGTTCTCTGGGCCTTTGAAATAGAAACGGTCCCACAGCATCAGGGATCCCCCACCGTACTCGGCCATATGCCACATATTTATCTTCTGTTTAACACCGTGGCTCTACTACGTTACATTTTTACTTTTGTAGCCACAGGACAGGAAAAAAAGGATTTTCTTTACCGACATTACCCACCTACAGGTAGGCGTGCAAAACAGTAACTACCATAATAGTTGCTATCGAAGGTATGGGTGAATATTGGAGACGGTGTAAATTTCCTGGAATATAAATGTGCTTCAGTTTTATTTAGAAGCGATCTTTTGGCGGCGTAAAGCAAGTTGCTACAGTAGTGGTTTTGTTAAAAACAACCTTTTTTTTAATATTTCCAATTTTTCACCGCTGAATAAATGCCCTCGCACTAAAGGTTGAATTTTTCAAACCTTTAGTGATAAACTTCCCCTTTTTTCTCAATAAAAGATTTATTAATTTTAATGCTTTTGCACACCTGTCAACAAACCTTTTGTCTAAATGTGTGTTTACGCCTGTTATGTTCTGCTGAAGGACTCTTTATTCATATTGACGGCTAACCCTGCGCGTCGGGGCTGATCTGGTGTAAAGTGACGTCGGGCCTGAAAATGTGACGGACCGCGCCGTTCGCTGCAGCGGTTGTCCTCGTTCTCCAGCTTCCTTTCAAAACGAGAAGCCGTCGGCTGTTTTCGCCGTTCATTAATCCTTCGCTGTCAAAGCACAGTGGGGGGGAATGATAATGATTTTTCTTGCCCATCTCCCGTATATTACGTCCTCATCCTGGAATCTGTTCCTTGTGGTGAATTTTGAGGCAGAGTTTAGCCGCTGATTATAGCGGCTCGTGTTGTTCTAACACTATCGACATGTTTTCATACTTTCAGGCTATTTGTACAAGCTACTAAAACCCTTGTTTCGTTTGATAATAATGGGTAGAAATATCAGGTGCGCATAAGTGAGTGCAATATGAATAATTCACTGGAGACTACAGAAAAGGGTGAATTAATTTTATTTCTGTCACCAGGAGCTTTGGTTAGCACGTGCTCTTCTTAGTCTGTTATTGACTCAGCTGAGGAGGGGGGGGGGGGCTACTTAATTTAGGTCCCGTAACGCTGAAGCCAGAAACACTTCCTGCTCGTATAACTCTCACCTCTCCTCCCTTGTGGATTCAGGGATTTGATCAGCTGAGAATAGAAGGCTTGCTGTGTGACGTGACGCTGGTTGCTGGGGACGGCGACGAAGCTTTCCCCGTTCATCGCGCCATGATGGCCTCATCCTCCGACTACTTCAAAGCTATGTTCACAGGTATGTGTGCAAACCCCTCCCTCTGACCAGAATTATGCAAATACACCTCATTTAGGTATATTGGTTGTATTTTTTTCTGCTTTCTAACCCCGTACTTATTGTATTGAGAAATGAATTTGTGTTCTTCCCTGTGTAAGTCATGGTTTTGCATTTATGTTCATAATAGTTTTTCACCACAGTAAAAAAAAAAAAAAAAAAAAGTGTTTTGGTTTTATTGGACTTCTCTTCTTCCTAGCAGACAATTGAGCAGCAAAGGAACCTTGAAAACTTTAAAACGCACACATGGACACTTGGATGGCTGCCATACCCTTGATTTAGTGTTAGAAATGTCTGCATTCTAATTGCGCATAAAACCCCGAAAAACTAAGAAATGATCGTAAACAATGGAAACGCAAGCAAGATATTGCTTGCGTGGCTACACTCTAAAGTTTATTGAAGGTCTAATGTGGAATTAAAAATTAAAAATAAGATTCTGTGAAAATATTATCAGTAATAGTTACATGTAGTAGATTGGTATAATATTGCAGTGGCTTTCTAGATGAGTGAATTCAGTGAATAGCTGTTCATTTATTCGGTTCTGGAGCTACAACAGGAGGACTAATGATGAATGATTTGACGGGGCTGAATTAAAACGTCTTTTTTCAAAATCAATCTTATATTTTGATTGAAAAAAGCTTTGTCTCCGCTGCTCTTTTCACCCTGTGTCGCAGCCAGATCCATTCGCTGATTGGATGCCGTGACATGTTTTGACAGAAAAGTTCAGATTTTTTAGCTCCAGCGAAACTCGCCATTCTGCGTTGACCGCGCGGATCTCGCCGTGGACCGCTTCACCGCTCCTGACCGCGGCGTTTGCATCGGGATAGGCCGCCTCAGTCGCGTCCGGTGTGAATGCACCATTATGATTTAAAGCAGTCAAGGTCATTATTATTATTAAGTTAACATTTTCTAAAATTTACAAGGAAAACCGTCTGATTGTATCAAGTAAGGATTAGCGCAGACTTTGGAGAAATCCACTTAATTGTATTTCATGGAAGTTAACTTTTTTTTATTATTATTATTTTATTTCAGGCATCTTTTAATTTGCTTGTTTCCATTTCTTCTGTTTCCCTTTCATGTTAACTCAACAAGTAAACCCAACAGTGAGCGGCGCCCGTCATGTAACGTTGTTACGTGGCGATCCGAAAGCCTTCTGTTCTCCCCGCGCTCCTCGCCTGTATCGGAGCGCGTTGAGCTGCTTCCATAGCTATGTATAGCTTCTATAGCTTGATCTATATGTGTCCGTACAGCTTCACACATTTGTGGGTGGTGGCAATACTTCAAGCTGCACAACCAAAGGAAAACTGATCTACAGTTAACTGCAGTTGGACTGAAAAACATTAGAAAAATGTTTTTTATTGCGGTATTATGGTTAAATATTCCAATAACCATGTAACATGCATTTAATTTGCCTCACGGAGTGGAAGTTCATCCAAGTGACCAAACGTATTGGGAAGCAGAATAATAAGGATTATAAACCACCTAAAAGTTGCAGTTGTTTGCAATGATGTTCTTGCACATAATGCGGTGACAATTGGGTTAGCTATATTGTCTATATATTGTGCAGCTCTACTCTGCAGTGTAATTTCCCCGGGTGTAAAGCTGCAGGGGCCACTAATGATAAATCCAATCTTTTAAGCAACATGGATCCACGCCTCCTCCTGCTTGTCAGAAACCACGTTGAAAAGCTGTCTTTTGTTTTCTCTAATAATTAAAATGAGGCACCAGCATGTGGGCTTCAGATTCTATAAAGTCCCGGGTAGTTGATAATCAAATCAAATGTCTGAATACAATATTTTATCCTCTTGCCGTCGGCACCTTAAGGGCGCTTGCTCGCGACTTATTTATCACACTGTCTTTGAAACGCACCGGTGTATAAAAGCAATGTTTGTTTTTTATGTTTACCACATAATATTCAGCGGGTAAAATAAGTATTAAACATGTCAACACAAGTCTCATACGCATAAAGAAATCAATAAAATGAGTTCACAAATGAAGTTAAGTATTGAATATCCATGCAGAAATGTAATAAATACTTTGTAGAAAAGCCTTCTTTTTTTTTTTTTTTTTTTTTTTTTTTTTGGGCCATTACCACTTTAAGATGTTCTCTGTATGGAGAAACTGGTCACTAGTATTGTTCAGGTCGGGTGGGATATTGAGCCACTCTTGGCTGACTCTGGTTTTTAACTGGCCTGTTCTTGCAGTCTGACTTTGCTTCTCTGAAGGATTCCTTAACTATGTTTTTTTTTTTTTTTTGGGGGGTGATAGTCTTGCTAGGAAATCTTCACATATCGCATCGTCTGCTTGTTATCTAGAATGTCCCCTTAAATGTCCCCATTCACCCTTCCTTCAGTTATACGCCATTGTAATATAGTGTAAAACAGCAAACTCTAAACAGCCTAAACATACTTTTTCTTCAGCAGTGGAGTTTGGCTCTGTGGCCGTAGTGGCCGTTGCACTTCAGTGGATTACTTGTTGTTTTCATATGAAAACCCGAATCCGCAGAAGCTCTCTGGGGGTGCTGCTTGGCTCTTGATTGTTCTTTTTGACACCCGAGCAATGAGAAGTTTAGAAGTACCGCTTTAGCCATTACAGTCACCATGTTTTGTAACATTAAGAATGTTAAGGCGAGCATATTTTTGCTCTTACCAAATGTTCCGCTTAGGGCTGAACGATTTTGGAAAATAATCTAATTGCGATTTTATTTTATTTTTTTCTTAATATTGCGATTTAATGCGATTTTTTTTTTTCCAGTTTAATTTATCATGTCTTTTTAAACTTATACAAACAACAAATCATTTTGTTTCCTTGCACAGCAAGGAAACAAATTGACAACGTTAACCACAAGCAACAAAAATGGCGTCTAAATAAAGACGTTTGTAAACAAGGACTGTTTAAAACAAGAACTTTTAATGTTTCTATTAATCCGAATATTATTCAAGAGAACAGTTTTTAGTTGATTTGGACATCAATCCTTGTTGAACATAAAGTGCAACCAACAAACAAATCTATGTATTAAACTGATTGACCTGTACTTAATGCTATGTATGATTATATAAACTCTAAAACAAGTAATAAAAATAGATTATCTCACTGCTGCAACTGTCTTCCCTTCCATGTGGAGGCAAACCCACTTTAAACATTTTACCAACACCTAATGGACGTGTCTAATTCCCTAATTGTTACATAGCCAAAAATTGCAGACTCTTCGATTTGGAAATTGCGTTTTTTTTAAATCGCGATTATATTGAAAATGCGATTAATTGTTCAGCCCTAGTCCGCTCTGTGCAATATTTTGGTAATCGTTTTAGAGACCGTCAGTTAATATTAAAACGTCTGATATCAATTTGCACCTTACAGCAGGGATGTTTTCTAAATACTGACAAATTTTAGCTGGTTTCTTTGCTTTCTGGCTTTTTTGCACGTCTTTGTGTGTTCACCACTTATTCCCTGAATCATTCCATTTCTTTTTTCTTTTCTTTTTTTAAACCTATAACTTAATTTGCTGACTAATTTGCTGCTGACATCAGACTTGCATGGCAATGACCCTATCGCAAATGTCTAAACTGGAAAACCTGTCGCCGTGTTTGCTTATTTCACCTGCTGTCATGCCACTTACCCAGACCCCCGCCTTAGTAGCACCACAGGATCTGAGCTATTGAATGCTTTTCTAAGGTGTGTGTGTTAAAAATCGCCTGAGAGTGAGGTGTACCAGTCTCCAGTGGCTGGTATCTCTGATCTACAATTGTGATGATTTGTACCACATGTAATCATAAGTGTATTTCTTTTGGGTTCCCCTCCCCTACCCCTGATGCAGGTGGAATGAAGGAGCAGGATTTGATGTGCATCAAGCTCCACGGGGTAAACCGGATAGGCCTCAAGAAGATCATCGACTTTATCTACACGGCAAAGTTGTCGCTCAACATGGAGAATCTGCAAGACACACTTGAAGCTGCCAGTTTCTTACAAATCCTTCCCGTGTTGGACTTTTGCAAGGTTTTTCTCATATCTGGGGTAAGGAGATAACAAAGGAGCAGCTACATAGAAATGCTTCAGAGCTCATTTGGAGCTCACTGCAAATACAGTTTTTGCTGCAAAGAGCTTTGGCAATTTTATTTTAAATAGGATTTTGAATTTAACATATAATGCGAGAGGATGTACGGAAGCCTGGATAATTGGAACGAATAGTGACTAATTTCTTTTGTGACCTAATACAGGCTATTTATAGCATCATAAATCTGGATTTATTTATTATTTTTTTGCGATTGTGTATCATTACAGCCACAAACTTTGTTATATTATAATAATTTATGTGACAGAGCAACACAACAGGCATGGGTTAAAGTTTTGCACGATGCTGCCACCACCAAGTTTTATCTTTTTGGATGGTGGGTTCAGGTCTTGGGAGACCATTTTAAAAAACTTTACTCTGCTTTAAAGTCTTCCAAACTCTCTCTCTCTCTGACCTGTCTGCTGTGTCCCTTGGTCTTCATGAGGCAGTCTGTTCTCCAATAAACCTCTGAGGGCCTCACAGAACAGCTGGATTCATGCAGAGAGGGAAGAAAGTAGGCTGAATACATAGGCAAGCCGCACAATTTTTAGTTTATGTAATAAAAAAATTAAACCACGTATCCTTTTCCTCGATTTATTAAAGGCATACTATGCAACATTTTTCAGTTAATTAATGTGTTCCATACCGTTTTGGATGATTAAATGAGTCATTTCAGGTTTAACAAAGGTTTTCTCGGCCGCCCTGGTGGTCTGTGGGGGAAATACCGTACTTGCAATTGCAAGAGCTCACGGCCCGCACACACAGATGTCTCGTGTGCATCGCGAGAGTCGGTCTTGCTTTACGGCAAGAACTCCATGTGTTT
Organism: Fundulus heteroclitus; assembly: GCF_011125445.2. Taxonomy (NCBI): domain Eukaryota; kingdom Metazoa; phylum Chordata; class Actinopteri; order Cyprinodontiformes; family Fundulidae; genus Fundulus; species Fundulus heteroclitus. Next base: position 24,195,148 of record NC_046371.1, read on the forward strand.
TTGCCCTGCCATTCACTATATGCACGTGCGCAAAAGCAACAACAAAGAACCGCGTGTTAACGTCAAATAAACATGCAAGCATATCGAGTTTTATTTATTTTATTTTTTTTTGAATGTTGGCGAGACGCTACTGCGGCGGCCGCGGTGGGGCGGCGGCGGCGGCGGCCGCCCCACCAAGATAGCGCTGCGGGAAACCCTGATGTTCATACCTTCACTGTGTTAGTCATTGTTTGTTCTGCCGTTTTTTTCCACTTTTCGTTGCGTTCGCCTGTCTGCTAAGCTCAAAACAACCGCGCCTGGCTTGACGGAGAAACCAGAACAGCTGAGCATCTTTATGACAGTGCACTTTTACTTCGCCCTCTGGGGGGAGCCTCGCTGGAAAATCAACCCCGGTTGCATAGTATACCTTTAACTGCTTTTTCACACGACCGTCATGTAAAATCCCCCAAAAAAGCAGAAGTTTGTGGTTGTGATGAGCCGTGTAAGTGGTTTAAATACTTGGAATTACTATTGTTCATAATTTTGGGTTCCAAAAAACTCTAACTAGCACGTTCCCTTTGTGATGACCAGTCATCTTAATCGTCATGTTGGCTGGATTTTATACTACGTGTAATTTCGCAGGTTTCCCTCGACAACTGCGTCGAGGTGGGCCGAATCGCCAACGCGTACAACCTGACCGAGGTGGACAAATACGTCAACAACTTCATCCTGAAGAACTTCCCGTCCCTACTGGGCACCGGCGAGTTTGTCAAGCTGCCGTTCGAGCGGCTGGCCTTCGTGCTGTCCAGCAACAGCTTGAAACACTGCACCGAGCTGGACTTGTTCAAGGCCGCCTGCCGCTGGCTGCGCTACGAGGACGGCCGAATGGAATACGCAGCCAAGCTCATGAAGAACATCCGCTTCCCCCTCATGAACCCGCAGGAGCTCATCAATCACGTGCAGACGGTGGATTTTATGCGCACGGACAACACTTGCGTCAACCTCCTCCTGGAAGCTAGCAACTACCAAATGATGCCCTACATGCAGCCGGTGATGCAGTCTGAACGGACAGCCATTCGCTCGGACAGCGCCCACCTGGTCACGCTGGGCGGCGTTCTGCGCCAGCAGCTCGTCGTGAGCAAGGAGCTGCGGCTCTTCGACGAGAAGGCGCACGAGTGGAAGGCGCTGGCCCCCATGGACGCGCCGCGCTACCAGCACGGCATCGCGGTCATCGGCAACTTCCTGTACGTGGTGGGCGGCCAGAGCAACTACGACACCAAAGGAAAGACGGCGGTGGACACGGTGTTCCGGTACGACCCTCGCTACAACAAGTGGATCCAGGTGGCGTGCCTTAACGAGAAGCGGACCTTCTTCCACCTCAGCGCGCTCAAGGGACATCTCTATGCCGTCGGTGGGAGGAACGCGGCGGGAGAGCTTGGTAAGTCCATATCCAGCACTTCATTTCCTTTAAACTAAAGGAGGGGAAAAAATAAATGGTTTCCCAAAGGAAAGGGACACCATTAGGCGCCGGTTTTTTGTTGAGGCTTGGATCATTAGCCGCACTCATTCAGAAATGTGCATCACAATTATGTCTAAATGTGTTTATTTTTCTATCGGCTGCTGCAAACAGAAGTCATTGCGTCTGAAAAATCAAACGAGACTCGCCAAACTAAAGACCTAAAGTTTATTTATTGTGTGAATCATTCTCTTAGAACAGGGGTGTCAAACTTTTGGTTTATGGGCCGCATTCAGCTTAATCTGATCTCAAGAGGGCCACACGAGTAAACTCATTGCAAGATTAAATAGAACTTATAAAAGTGAACGTGTTGATTTTTATATTAAATGAATTTCACTTTTACACAATATATTATGAATAACCTCAGCGTTTGTGCAATTTCAACAATACTTTTACTCAGTTAAACATTTACTTAAGTGCATTATGCATAAGAACTGATCACAGTGATTATACAATGTTGAAAAACATTTATTCACATTTTTTGGAACTTAAAAACACTGTCCTGCATGACAAAATGCATCAAACAGATAAAACTTAAGAAATTATTCAAAATCAATTTTACACATCTGAAGCTCAGTGCTACCATCTGCTGATTAAAACAGCGCCCCTCGTGGACAATATAGGAACTACATATTTTCAATTAAACGAAGTACATGTTTTTTTTCAATAATTGTTTTATCATTCTCTTTTTATCTCCTCTTTCTTTCACCTTTTCTTTTGTTCTTCTTGTTCTTCCTTTCCTCTCCTACTTTCCCATTGTAGTGTCCATATCATTTGAGATATTCCCCGCATGAATCATAATAAAACTATTCACATTCATAAATCAAGCGGAGCACTATGGCAAAAGCAGTTCTGCTCCTCTCGTGAAAGTCAAATCTGATGAGCTCTTTTTGGCATTAAGACAACAATTCTTATTGCCACATTGCCAGACAGGACACTGGATAAAAATATATATATATATATATATATATATATATATATATATATATATATATATATATATATATATATATATATATATATATATATATATATAAATCATTTTATTTATTTATTTGAATAATGATAATGCCACTGGGCCGGACTAAATTGTTTGGCGGGCCGTATGTTTGACAACCCTGTCTTACAAGAAGAAAAAACTGAAACATGTTGAAGTTCTTGTTTTGCGCCCGATCGTGTTAATTCAAGCTATAATCCCTGACAACAGCAGTCTGTTCTCCGCAAACAGCCACGCTTTCCTTTTGACTTAGGTCTGCACAACCATTAGGCGATATTAAGGCTTCCAACGCGCTTTGTGACATTTAGCATCTGGAGCTCTCGCGTCTGTGTCAGACGGTCACATCTGCTGCTGCGAGACTCCATCCAACAGGCTGAATATTTTCATTCGAGGGCCGTATTTATAATTGGAAAATGCCAACCAATGAATATTGCTTACCAAACAGTCCTTGAATAACATTAATATGCGCTGATACTGTGATATTTACATGTAGAGCGTTTGCTTAGTTTCCAGTCTGTCTTTTTTTTGTTGGCATTAACCACAGTTACTGAGACAAGGACGCTAATGCAGCTACCAAGTTGTCTTTGATGGTCTGGAAATGTATTTTTCAGGTCTGGATAAGTGTGGAAAGCAGAAAACGGAGCATGAAAAAAGTTTGATTCCTGGCCTTTTATTGCGTTTTCTGTAAACGAAAAGATTTTTTTTTTTTTTTTAATCGGACTTTGTAAACAATAAAGTTTGTCCTAGTTATATGTAAAATTCCTTCTTTATCAAACTTCCTTACCTCAAACTTTTGTCAAATCCAGGCTGGTGTAGGCAAAAGGTTCTCCTGGACATAACCTAAAAAATAGTGATGAAATAATCCCAAATCCCAAATATTTTTGGGATTCATTTGGGTAGACCTCCTTAGATCTGGGCTTTAAACTTGGTTTTAGACGTCAAGCAAAACACAGAAACTCAATTCATTCACTTTCACAGAGTAACTGCAAAAGAGAGCTTTTTTTTATAGTGAATCTATTTTAATAGAAAATGTAATTTAAAGTGGACTGACCTTGCTAAAAGGTAAATATTATCATCACTGTACTAAAATGTGGAATCAGATTTGCTTCTTTATTTATTTAAGACTTTATGCGAGTATTTTCTCTCTTTAAGGTGCTCATTTAATAACATCTGCACATCATCTAAAAGTGTCATAGAAATCCTCCCAAATCTTGCGATCAAGAAGCATATCTGTACACGTTGAGGTTTTAGTGTCTTTGCTTCAGAGACACATGACATGGAGACCCGGCTGAAGCTTTGACAGGATCACCGCTGACGGACGGACGGAGGCGTGGCAACGGCAGCCGACGCGCCCCTCGCAGCTTAAAGTGTTCGCAAAGTCACTCTGTCAGAAACGGCTTTGAGCTGAATTAGGGCTGAACGATTTTGGAAAATAATCTAACTGCGATTTGTTTTTTGTTTTTTTTCTTAATATTGCGATTTAATGCGATTTTTTTTTTTTTTTTTTTTTTTTTTCAGTTTAATTTATCATGTCTTTTTAAACATATACAAACAACAAATCATTTTGTTTCCTCGCTGTGCAGATTAGTTGCTAAAAGACCCGCAGCATCTAAACTCAGAGCAGTAATGATTGCGTTCTGCCTACAATATATTTTCAACCAAAATTGCAATTTTGACTTTTCTCTGCGTTAACCACAAGCAACAAAAATGGCCTCTAAATAAAGATGTTTGTAAACAAGGACTATTGAAAACAAGAAGTTTTAATGTTTCTATTAATCAGAATATTATTCAAGAGAACAGCTTTTAATTGATTTGGACATCAATCCTTGTTGAACATAAAGTGCAACCAACAAGCAAGTCTATGTATTAAACTGATTGAGCTGTACTTAATGCTTTGTATGATTATACAAACTCTAAAACAAGTAATAAAATTAGATTATCTCACTGCTGCAACTGTCTTCCCTTCCATGTGGAGGCAAACCCACTTTAAACATTTTACCAACACCTAAAGGATGCGTCTAATTCCGTAATTATTACATAGCCAAAAATTAAAGACTCTGCGATTTGGAAATTGCGTTTTTTTAAATCGCGATTATATTGAAACTGCGATTAATTGTTCAGCCCTAAGCTGAATCGCAAATTTTCGGACATTTTGATTCTTGAAACTTTGTCAGCAGATCAATCCGCGCACACATCTGTATGCTGTCCTCGTCCTCCTCTGATGCCCAGTAAAGCAGTCTGGGCCTTCGTCACCCGTAGCCTTAAAACCACAAAGAGGTGCCACCCAGTACTTAAACCCGGCCGTATAACTCCAGTAGACCAGGAGAGGAGCCGTCTTCTATTTTGGGTTATAATTAGACCAAAGAACACAGGCCGAGCTCACCGCCTGTCTGCACGACCGCCTTATTCAGCTTTATGTTCCTCTGCCTTCGCTCCGCATGCGGCTAGGGGCCCGATGTATTCCTGGACGTGCCCGTCCCCATCCGCCGTGTTTGTTTACTCTGGATGGGTCAGATGGGTGGGGTTTTATTGTCGCGTCTGGAATGCCCTCGTTTTAAAAAAAGGAAGCCTCAGCTTCATCAAGCCACATTCACAGAGGGGCGTTTTCATGGTTCGATGAGTACGTTACACCGTTTGGGGATCGCATCACTTCTATTTCCCTGAAGTGTAATTCGCCTGTTTTAAAGTCTAGGAAGAAATGTGTGTTTTCCTGCGCTTCCATTTTATATATTTATACATCAGTTCATTCAGCCATTAGCTTCATGGTTTAAAAACAAGCTGTTATTAATATCTGGAATGCAGCGAGTAAATCCATCAGTTTTTAATCCCATGATTACAGATTTTCTAAATGCGGAGTAATTTGGCGACTGTCCGCTACGATGAAGACCTGTGCGCCTCTTCATGGCGATATAGAGCTATAGACCGCAGATGATTTTTAATCTTACTTCAAGCGCAGAGTAATGTTGATGTCTTCCTTGTTAGGGGGGGGTCATAACAAGCAGTCAGTCGCTCGCCTGTGATTATCACTCATGATTCCCAGCGTCCCTGTTCTTGGATCTCAGATCGCTGGAAACCGATCCTCGGGCACATTAGGATAAAGGATCTCGCAATCTACCAATTTCCTGCACAGTCAGCGATGTCAGGATGAGACCCCGGTTGTGGGGGGGCTGTGAGGATGTGTACTGTGTTTAAATCCCTGTTTCAGATCCCACACTGAGACCCTCCAAGGCCTCATTTGCTGCCCGTTTGTCCCCTTCAGTTGCGTCTTGACCTACTTTCTACTAATGCTGTCGTTTTTTTTTTTTTCTCCATCTTCAAGCTACTGTGGAGTGCTACAACCCAAGGACAAACGAATGGACTTATGTCGCCAAAATGAATGAGCCACACTACGGCCACGCTGGGACGGTCTACGGTGGTTACATGTATATTTCAGGTAAGTGCATCCTGGGAGTTGGTCTAAAATTACTAGCCGATGTTTGTGCTTAATTCAAACATATAATTTTATTCGATCTAGATTTCTACCCATAAACTACAGTGCCTCGCAAATATATCCATTAACCCTTTTCCTCGTTTAGATTTGTTACAACTAGACTGGTTACAGCAGCTTGTTCCGTCGTGTATAAAGCTCTACAAATGCCTGCTAAATGTCTTTTTCTGTACCCCTTTGGGTACGTAAATGAAAGTCAAAATAAAAATGTTGAATTTTGCCAAATTCTTTACGTCAACATAACGAACACATTGACATACGTAGTGTTTTTATTTTGGTCGTAGCAGGAGCAGGAATTCTTATTTCTCTGTTATATTTTTGTGGTAGCGTTGACATGCGTCTCTGAATCATCCGGCTGTGGCACAGTAAAGGATGTTTTTATTGTTTTCTGCTCTCCTGAGTGGGTGTTTTGCGGTAATGCCGCCGTGTGCAGCTCCACCCATCTTCCTGTCACCTCCGGCTAGCTTTCCTGGTTTAAATCCTCCCCCACAGCACGATGCTGCCATCTGGCTTCACAGTGGGCATCGTGTGTTGACTGTCATGTGCCGGGTTCGTTTTCTGCCACTCATAGCCTACGCCGTGGTTCAAATCTGGCTCTCATCGTACCAGAGCATCTTCTTTCATGTTTGATGTGTCCTCTTTTGGCAGTCTGGGGAAAATGCGTTTTACCATTCTTCCATTGAGGCCAATTTTTCTGTACTGTGTTACATTGTCCTGACAACTCTCCAGTAGACATTTACAGTTCCTCCAAATTTGCTAAATATATTACTGATATACGGAACCTGAATTCCCAACACTTGACATGTAATACCTTCCTAAATAAGGCACGTAAGCAGCCGTTGCTATTGTGCAGCCCTAAAGGTCAGAGTTGTGGAGTCCTCAAATAGGTGTCGTCCTGCCAAGCTTGTTCAACCTGATCTGTGCTGCTCCTCCAGAGTTACCATGGGGCTCTCTTAGGACTGGACGATATAGAAAAAAAGTTTATCGATTAAAAAAAAATGCATATTGATCGATATTGATAATTATTGAAAATATTTAAAACCATATTTTATGTGCAGCTCTGCCTGGACATTTTATGATATTGCTAAATGATTTGATTTAATAAAGAACACAAACACAGAATTCCAATTAAATCTTTATTTAACCAAGTTTTTTAACCATAACAGAATTTTTTTAAAGAAAAATTACTTAAGAGACCTGAGTTATGTTATTAAATACTGACAAAAAATAACCTAAAGTGACCAGTAAAATGACCAAAATAAATATACCAATACCATTTTATCACAAAGAATGGAGCCCAGTTTAGCTGCTATACCTGCTTTGATTTGGAAGAAGCTCCGTAAGATTTCTCAGAAGATGACGCGGAGCGGCGCAGGGCTGAAACAGCTCGCGCTGCTGCCGGTGTGAGCGACTTACGTGATGAAACAAGTTGGTTGCGTTACCAGACTTTGTTTTTACCGGTTCCTTGCAAATTTTACAAATCACTGGTTTATTTCTGTCAGACTGGCGAACTAGTAAAACCCCGTTTTGGGACCGCTTCCTCCGCCGCTGCTTGCTGCGACATATTCACATGCTCTGTGTTGTGGTTTGAGAGGGCGGGGCTTTGTGACGGCGTGCCTGGGTCCGCGATTACGATTGGTCGAGAGGAAGTAGTGACTGTAGCATCAACTAATATGATAGGCTGAAAGGAAGGAAGGAAAACTGTTTCTATCGAAGTTTTATCGACCCTGTTTATTCCTATCGCGTCGCACGTCTATTGATCGATATATATTGTTATTGAATTATCGTCCAGCCCTAGGCTCTCTGTAAAAAGCGCTTATTGCAAATGCAGGCCGCACTTTTCAGATTTTTCTGTCTTTTTTTTCTTGGTAAAAAGCTCAACAGGTAAGAATTATTTGCAAGACACTGCATTAATATTTCTATTTTGCATTGTTGTGTACTTAATATTTTTATATTTGGTCAGTTTGATAGTTATTTTGATTTACTTAGATACACATTTTATAAAAATGTGTGACTGTGGCATCTGTCTCCTCACACTTTTGTCCGAAGCATGCCTTTAAAGTTAGCGCTGGTCCAGGGTTTGGAACACGTCGCTGACACTGAGAGTGAACCTTTGGGCAATCACTGCTTGCTCCCTAGGCGTCACATTAACACTTGTTCCTGCGACTGGAAACACATCCTGCGGTATGGAGATGAGCCCTAGTTTCTGAGTGTGACTAATCCAGAGCGATGTAACAAAAGGAGAGAACGTTTGTGCCGGTGGAGGGGAATTTAGAGGATGGAGCCGGGAGAACTGAAGGTGTAGGAGGTGTAACATACAACAGACACCGTTAATCCCTCCTGGCAGCGAGAAAAATCTCCCTTCTGCAGCACATGAGCGGCATAAAGGATCATCCTGAAGTTCTCTGATGCTCTGAACGGGAACATTTCACACCAGTCGTCGTACATCATTAAGTTTTTCCAAGGCTGTTGTAAAGTTTTTTATGCATATGCAGTTACACGCAGTACGATTAGTAGTGTCCCTCACAGTTGGTCAGTTTTTTTTTAAATCATGAAACGTCTTGGAAAAAGCAGATGAGGAGAAACAATGTGTCCATTTGTGTTTTTTTTTTCTTTTACTATATTTAGCCTGGCTCTTTTTGTTGTTTTTTGCCTTTTTTGGGTGCCATTGTGTAGCCCAAAACGAGGATATGACGTCCGCAGCCAACGTCTTCCTCAGCGACTGAGTGTGGGATAGAGGGTCTCATTGTCAGAATAAAACTATAACCAATGCATCCGTCACAGCTGCTACAGATGACGTTGTTTGGAGTTGCTGCAAAGTCCGGAGAACGGTGTAGGTGTGCCTGCAACACGTTTTTAAAGGCATTTCGTTGGCATCCTCTGTGTCCTAATCATTGTGAGGCGAGAGAAGTGCAGAGTGGGCTCCAGAGATTAAAACCTATTGTCCTGGCCATAAGCTAGTGATAATTTCACTGCCTTTACACCACTGAGCTGAGTTATGATCACTCCAAAGTCAGAGGGAAATTTATAGCGCCAGCAGACAAATAAAGCCTGAGGGACGTGTCCCAAATGATCATTAACCAGACACGCTGCAGCTGGGATGGGGATCGTTTTGATTTGTGCCTAAAAACATAGATGGGGTTTAAAACTCCGAAATTAACGTTATAATTATGAAGGATTGTGCTCAGTCCTTCACCGTGGATGGCTGCAAACAGGCGTTGATGACTTACAGTCTATTACAGTCAAAGTTAACACAATTTATGAGCTGTAGACGGTGAAAAAATGCTACCTCCCGACCTGATGATCACATTCAGTCGGGATAAAATGAAGTACTCAAATTAGTTTGGATGAGATAATCACAAGAAATGTATTTCACACAATCCAAGACTAAAAACTGACATTTAATCTGGTAAGGCAATTTAACTAATTGCTCAGCTACATCCACAATCGGCTGAATAACATGACTGGGAGGTTGAATGGAGTACATTAGCATAACAAGCTACCAACACCAACTTGAAAAGTTCTCTTCAGCTCATTTCAGCGTACTGGCCCGTTACGCTGAAAGTTGTCGAAGTTACGCTGAAATTAGACCGTGAGCATAACGGTGCTAAGCTAACAGTACGACACGAATGTTTGAGACTAGCATACAGCTCAGCGTGAGTTGTAAAACGCCCTGTAAGCTAGCGCTAGCTGTTATTAGCTTCACCTGAATCAGCCCAATAACAGGGTTCTGTCGTCGTCTGGGCCGTTCTAGCTGCTCCACGCAGCGCTCTGCTGCATGAATGCAGACTGAAACAGCGGAACAACATACAAACATGTGTCTTTTTTATCTGAGTTAATATTACGATGCATTTTCTTAAGTGGTACAAGAACAGCAGATAGTTTTGACAAACCTAAAGCGCCCTCTTGGGGCTATAGACAGTAACGTTTACTACTTGGTTCATGCTGGTCAATATGATTTATCATTGAAGTTTGATATATAAGACGCACCTGACTATAAGTCGCAGGATTGGCCAAACTATAAAAGAAAAGTGAGACTTGGAGTCCGAAAAATACGCTAGTTGTATTTTCTTCTACCGTATGAAGACTCTGAGTCGAGCTGTAGCCGAGACAGTTATAAGACGGATCTTTAATGTGTTCAGGGTGTTGGTAATTCATTTTTATGTAGTTTTTATTTATATTAGCAGTTATCAGCAGTGTTGCCTTGTTGGCAAACAAAAACAGAGAAATACTGACAAATGAACTGAAGTCCGAAAAATACGGTAGTTGTATTTTCTTCTACCGTATGAAGACTCTGAGTCGAGGCAGTTATAAGACGGTTGGTAATCAATTTTTATGTAGTTTTTATTTATATTTTCTTAGCAGTTATCAGCAGTGTTGCCTTGTTGGCAAACAAAAACAGAGAAATACTGACAAATGAACTGAACATGTTGCCCTTTATTGATTTCATTCTAAATCAACTAATGCAGGATGAAGGATCTCTGTCATTACTTCAGCACACCATTATTAGCGCGGATCATGAAAGTGTTCCTTAATTAGATCGTTTTCACATTAAGCTTCAAGAACAAGCGATATTTAAAACCAGCTAGACCAGAAGACGCTGAAGATACTGAAGATGAAAATGAATTAATAGTCTCTCTGTTTTTTGTAGTGCAGATACCTAAAGTGAAATGGACTCTTGCCACACACGTCTCTACTTGTTGTTCTTTACTCATCATTTGCTATTTCTATTCCCTATGTGCTGAAAATACAGTTTTACGATGCAGTTATTGGGCCAGTCGGGTGATAAATTTTGTCCCTGTGCGAGCAGGCTCTGCACCTGTACCACCTAAAAGATTGTGAACTGTTGGGCAGCACAGGCCGCTTGATTACAGCCGCTGTTAGAAGGGGAAAACTGAGCTTCAATAAAAAAAATGCTCCCAGAGAGTTTTGTTGCTCTGCGGCTTCACCAGCTCCCACGGTCTCAGGGGGTTATAGTCTCGCGGTGCAAGGTGACCCCCGCGCTGGAGTGCGCTTCCTTGTCTGTCTGTCACAGCGCATCAGGTCACTTTCCCCGTCTGCGCCGCCGTGCTGTCTGAAGGTATCCTGTCAGCTGGGTGAACCTGACAAATGCACTCAGTCCACAGGCCGTCAGCGCCGGAGCGGCTCGGCAGAATTCAGACATTAGTATTAAACTCCCGCCTCTGCTGTGCCTTTTTTTTATTTTTCAGATCGCTATATACACACAATTTAACTCTCAACGGTTTTTCTCTCGGTGGCGTTTTTTCCCCCTAAAGAGAAAGTTCAATGTTTCACTGAGACAAGCACTCGGATCTCATACTCGACTGTTTGAATCATCTTTGGCAGCGTCTGCAGCTCCGAAGCCTCTTGGGCATGAAATAACACGACTTGCCGTGCACACCTGTATTTAGGGGATTATCCACCGTTCCTTTCTGCAATCCTCTTCAGCTTTGTCAGTTTGGAACGGGGGGTGGGGGGGGGAGGCTGTCAGACGTCCGTTTTCTAGTCTCGTTGATATTTAATTGGCTTCAAGTCGGAGCTTGGTTTGAACCACTTAAGGACATTTTCACGTCTGAAGGTGAACAACAAGGCCATGCGTGCTCTGGAGCAGAACAACACTCTCTTTACTCGCCTGTTTCTAGTCGCTGAAACATTCGTGTAGAGCAGTCATTGGAGGACGCCTCACAGCATCGTGCTGCCACTACTACTGGGCATCCCTATGGGTGAAGATTCAGCTCTCCTATTTCCTTCAGATTTGAGGGGCAACCAATTACTTTTTTTATTGTGTAACACCGGGTAGTGTTATATTTAATAACACGTTTATTAGTGGCCCCTTTCATAAAACACATTAAGGGGAGATTAAGATGCCGTATTGCCGTCTATGGGTTTTGTGAAGGTACCAGTGCCAAGCGAGGTAGTCGGAGGCCCGTGTCGGTCGACTCCTATGGGGCAAGCAGTCTTTGTGGGTCATGGGAATGATCTAGTGATCGGAAATCATTTCCAAGATTCCAAGATTTAGTTTTTCTTTCTTTTAAAATGGGTTTGCAAGACTGTATGCATTGCGTTGACGTCTATACCACACGACACCATCCGTGATCCCACGCTGCCGGGTTTATTTTTTTTGCTAAAATCACAGAGTCTGAAGTCGACGTCTCCTCTTTTGATTACCTGATTGGTCAGAGGCAGCTCGTCTTCAACGGACAACGAAGAAAGGGTTTCGTGACTGCGGCGTTTGAAGCCGTGCCTGAGACGCCTCCTTACCTTATCTCGCTGTGTTGCACAGAACAGATTGAGGTTCAAGTTGACCGGCCATCTGTTGCACATCTGGCCGGGGAGGTGTGTATTTAGCAGGCAGGTGTGATGTGCGGGGGTTGCGCTACAAAGCGGCCAGCGGCCCTCCGTCATAACTGGCAGCGCCGTTGTCACGCTCCGGTTTCGTGACGGTTTCTTTTTACAAGAACAAATTGTTTGCCGGACATGGCCAGCTTAAAGAGAGCCTCCGTGGTCTATACCGTTTTCTGAAAAGGCCACCAGTCTTGTTCTGAGAAAAGGTTTCCCTGTAGCCACTCTTCCATGAAAGGTAAGAAGCAGATTTACTCCTCGGAAATGTTCAGCTACACGACTGAGCAAACAAAACTGTTTTGTTTGCCATTTTCCCGCTCCAACTATGGACGAGCAAAAAGATTTAGCTTTAGTTTTTGCAACATGCTGTCTTTGTGCACCAATTCCCTTCAACCGTGTGGCGTGAGGGTTTTTTTTTTTTTACACTTATGAAAGACCTTCTGCTAGAGCAAGGACAAATTTAAGCCTTCGTTGAATAATGCGCTACTAAGTTATTGAATATACTCATGCTTTTGAAAAGATCTTCGATGGTAAATGAAACAACTCCTTGGATAAATTTGATTAAACGGAAGAATGAATCGTGGCTCCTGTCAAAGATTTGTGGCCATGTTTTGATCTCTGCTTGTTCTGATTTCTCTTTAAAAACTATGAATGCCAAAACTAGAAATGTTTTTCTTTCGAGCCTTCCTGCCATGAGCAGTGATTGTTTGTTAGTAGAGACATCACCCTGCACGTGTAATGCGTGTAATAACACTTCTAAAACTGGATTTTTACTCATTTCAAAGACAAAATTGTTTCAATGACATTTTAAACTGTTTAGCTTCTCACATCAGCAATTAGCACATTTTCCATTCATGATCGAAAGAATGAAACTTTGTAATATGTTTAACCTTCTTGGTATGTGCGTAATTTGTATCCCCTTCACAAATTTGACAAAACACACCCATTTGTTGTACAATAAGCTGGCTTTTTCACACCCCAAAAAGTCTTTTGCAAAACAATAAAAGTATAAAGTTGCCCGTAGCGGTTGATGTCCCGCTGAACAGCAGATGTGCCTCTTGTCAAAAATGGTTTCCTTTCAAATAGCATCTTGCAGCAGCTGTGCTTTAGCTGTTTTGTTTAAGCACCTCAAGCATACTGAAAATAGCTCACTTTGTCCACAACGAAGAACCGGAAGCTCAAAATGTGGTTTGTTGCTCATTTCAGAAATAAATGGGTTCATTACAAAGAGTGAGATATTTCATGTGTATTTTAAATATTTCTTGCAATCTTGACGTTGGCTTGTGAAGGAGCAAAATCCAAAACTCACTCCTTCAGAATATAACCCAGCTGCATTTGAGCTTTGGGTCACAGACACGTGGTCGGACATCCTCTTTCAGGAATTCATGGTTCCATCAATCATGGCGAGTCCTCCAGGTTCTGGAGCAGCAAAGCGGCCGTGGAGCGTCACACTGCCACTGCCGGGTGGGACTGTTGGTGAAAGGTAGACATGGACAAGTCTTAGGAATCATGGAGATGTTTTTTGGTAAATGTGAAAGAGAGTTTTGTGTTACTTGTTGCCAGCAGTGGTTTTTTTGCTTAATCTCTTATTGTTGAATCATGGACATTGACCTTAACTGAGTCATGCAGTGCTTTAGATGATGCTCTTAGTTCTTTTGTCGAAGTTCCCAATGCAACCTTTTGAATAATTTGGTTTGCCATCCACTCCTGGGAAGGTTCACAATGGGTTCCTTTCACCAACAGTGTGTTTTATAGAAGCTTGTGGATCTCGGGCTTCACCACTGCTACTTGTTTTCTGCGTTTGTTAATAATGCGTCATACTGTGATTCGCTGGGGTCGCCAGTCTGTAAAAAAGGCCTTTCTATCCCTTTTTTACAGACTGGTGGATGTGGATTTCTCTTCTGTTAATCAGGACATGACGTGTTGTTCCTTTAATCTACCTCCGTCATATCAGGCAGCTTCTATTTAAGAGATTTCTTGGTTCTGTGGCTCTGGCAGTGATCAGGCCTGGATGTGGCTCTTTAATAACAAGTAAAAACTGTTTTTATACCAGGTTGGTTTGGAATTTTTCTTCATTTTTACAGTAATTAAGGAAATGTTCTTTTTGAAATGTTTCTTTTATTTACCCAAGTAAACCTGAGTGAATAGATAATTTACTCAGATCTTCTTGGTCTGACTATTAACATTTCTGTGATTCAAGCATTTCAAGTATGAACATTTTTTTCCAAAACAGAAATCATCTGCAAGGGCCAGATTACTTTCTTCACCACCTTGTTCTTCATTTGGTCTAAACTGTTTTTATGCAACGCGAATGCCAAGGGGGTTGTAAATGTGCCAGTTCTGTTTCTAAATCTCTCTGAAAAGTGAGATTTGTGCTGCGGTCCGGGTGTTTTTAGTTGGTTTTCTGGTCCTAACAGAGCTGCGTTCATGGCTCCACTGATCAATACCGCGTCTCTCACCTCTTGAGGGATTTAACATCAGAGACGAGTGCAGATCGTCTGTGGGTGATATTCCTGCAGGGTCTGAACTCCTGACACCTGCCGTTGTTATTGGCTGTTTGTAGAAACGACCCTGTGTTAGTCCCCCCCCCCCCCTTCATCATCTGCTGGAGTCCCGCGTGTGCCGGCTCTCGTTCATCCAGGTCACTGCCCGTACAAAACGACTCTGCAGTTATTCGCCGTCCGCTTGGCTGCACGGGGGAAGTGTTTTTGAAGCGGCGCCATATGGCCGCACGCTGCACGAAACCCAAATAATAGCAGGCCGTCCTGCGACGTCTAATAAAGGAGAGACTGTTGGTTTGAAGGATGAGATCAGCTTGGTTAGAAACGCGTTGTGTCACGGTGCCTCTCTAATGTTGGTGATCACACGTTGAGACGCTGGGATCCTGATCAGACGGCACCGCATCAGGGGGAAAAGCCAGACCCTTTAAAACGGATCAAAAATAGTAACACCACCCCCCTCCCTCCCTTTGGGAGGAATCACAAAGCTCCGGAGTGAACTCCAGCACTCCTTTCTTGCCGGGCTTTATAATCGCTCCATACAAATGTTGGATAACGTAGTCGGGCTATCTCGTCGTTTGATCAGCTAAGAAGGTGCAGCATCACAGATCTGAGTCACGGCAGCTGAACGCACAGATTAGGCCTGAACAATGAGCCGAGCACACGGTGCTGGAAGGGGGGGGGGGGGGCTGTTCACGGCACGCTCCGCAAATCCTTCTCTGCGTTCGCTCCCAGTCACCCCGCCTATATGCGTGTGCAGGGGAGGGAGGGAGGGAGCTGGCTCCCACCCAAATGCATGCTGGGATTGTGTTCCTCTTTATTTTAAGCCCTCCCTGTAGACATGTCCTGTATACTTTTTTTTTTTCCTCCAGTTTTTTTTATTTCTCTCCCCATCAGCTTTTTGTGTTGCCGGCATCTCCCGTCTGTTTGTGCATATGTTAACCGGGGCTTTGTAACGACGTCCCGCTTTGTGCCGAGTGCTCACAATGAACGCGTGGTGGTGGTGGTGGTGGTGGGGGGGGGGGAAACAACCGATGTTGCTCTAGTTTGTGTAATTAGTGTTTAATCTGTTTTATTGGCTGCATTTGTAATGTGGGGATCGTGGAAAGATGAGTAAAAAAAAACAACAACAAAGAACCTGAGCTGAGGGCAGCATTATGGCTGGTGCTCAGCACGTCCTAGAAAAAAGATAATTGTTCAGTGGATGACTCACGAATCTGACTGACACGTCCATAAAAAGCGTTTTCCTTCCCCAGAAGCTGAGGATTAAGTTTCCTTCTTCTTCTTCTTCCCTCTTTTTTTTTTTTGCTGCAGGAGGCATCACTCATGACACTTTCCAGAAGGAGCTGATGTGCTTCGACCCGGACGCGGACAAGTGGACGCAGAAGGCGCCCATGACGACGGTGCGCGGCCTCCACTGCATGTGCACGGTGGGCGACCGGCTCTACGTGATCGGGGGCAACCACTTCCGCGGCACCAGCGACTACGACGACGTGCTCAGCTGCGAGTACTACTCGCCCGCCCTCGACCTGTGGACGCCCATCGCCGCCATGCTGCGAGGCCAGAGCGACGTGGGCGTGGCCGTCTTCGAGAACAAGATCTACGTGGTGGGCGGCTACTCGTGGAACAACCGCTGCATGGTGGAGATAGTCCAGAAATACGACCCGGAGAAGGACGAGTGGCAGAAGGTGTTCGACCTGCCCGAGTCGCTAGGCGGCATCCGGGCCTGCACGCTCACCGTTTTCCCCCCCGAGGACATCTCGGGCTCGCCCTCCAGAGAGTCGCCCCTCTCGGCGCCTTGATAAACGAAGAGGGGGGGGGGGGGCTCTGCTCCGTTCAAACCCCCTTCAACCTTCCCCCATGCAAGCGTTTCAATAAACACTCCTTAAAGACATTGTTTGCACTTCTTTCTCAGACGCCCGTTCTGCATCCCTGAGTCCACAATCCCCCCTACAGCTGTGCAGAAAGCCCCCCCCCCCTGAGTGAAGGCTCCACAGGACACGGCTTGGCGACCTAATTACATGTCAACGTTGCGTACTCGGCATATTTTGGCAGGAAATACCTTGACTTGACTTTGCAAATCAACTTTTCTACCTGATGTCCACAGAGTTTTCTTACGTCCCGGTTCTTTTGGCGTTCTACCTTGAGATGTTGACTACGTTGTGACTCTCTTCTACTCTATGCCAGGTTGAATTACAGGTGACCCCCCCCCCATCTCCCCCCCCCCAGGCAACAGAGGTATAGTGACAGAAGAGCTGCAGGACTGATGGTTTTTAACTCAGGGGTTGACCCGGGCCCCGACCGCGTCTCTTTACAGTTTCAGCTCTTTCCTGCTGTTGGTATGAAACTGTTAATGAAACGACGTTTTCTAAATTTAATAAACGATTTAAAAAAAATAAAAAAGTAAAATGAACTGATGTGATTATTTGCTTCAGGGTTTCGCGGTGGGATCATTTTACAACTTTGTTTTTTTTGGTTTTGTTTTTTTAAACCCATGGATTGCATGCATGGATTTTAATTTGTTAAATTTTATATAGTTAAATTTGTTAAATCAAGGTCCAAAATAATTGGGGCTTAATATAAATTTATAGACATTTTTATTTAATTTGAAAAAATTTTGAGGAAGAGGCCGCGGCGGACTGAGCAGGAGAGGCGAGGATGTGGGCGGAGCCTTAAAACCAGCCAAATCTTTACCGGCAGTATCAAATAGGGATTTTCATCATAGGAGCCGATCTCATTGGACAGAGATATCCAGATGACGTTCTGAAAGCCCACATCTGTGGGGCCCAAACTGTCGCTCCCACAGAGCGAGGTTACCAAAGGACTACCTCCAAAATTGGGATCGGCCCGCCTGCAGTCATTAACTCCAACGCTTTTCATAAAGGCGTGTTGTTTGTGCCGGAGTGAGCAACATGGCCGCATCAGCCAGACAAACGCTGCTTAAGGAACGGGAACTCAGGATCACAGCAGTGTGACCAAGCTGATGACCAGACGTGGTTCTGTTCAGTACTATTATGCAGTGAAGGAAAAAAGAATAGATTTTTTTTAATGAAGTGACCACTCTTATCTACTTTCATGGTGTCAGTTGTTTGTTTTCTTGCCACAGAATCTACTTTCAAACATAGTCCATGCTTTTTCAATGGGGCTGAATGATGGCCTGCTCTATCCATCTGCAGTTTGGCATCACTGTCCTGATGGACTTTGTTGAATTTTACTTCTTAATCTTCCTACTTCATTATTCCCTCCACTTTCTGAAATAGACCAGCAGCAAAAAACGGACCCTCGGCATAATGCTGCCACCTCCGTGCTTAACAGTTGGCATTGTTCCACGGTTTAAAGGCTTCACTTTGCCACACGTTGTTCTTGTTGAATAGCTCAGTCTTTGTCTCTTCTGGCCTCGAAAGCTTTTCTCCAGACCGCATTTGTCCGTCTCCATTTAGTCAACCTCAAAGGCGTCTATTTTGTTGGAGTTGGTTGTAAAACTCGCTCCGCTGGGGAGAGCGAAGCTGCTCCAAGAGTTTCCGGTTCAGAGGGTGACTGCGTCAGATGTTTGAAACCTTAAGCTTAAACGCCTTAAAAGCGGTTCTGGGATGGTCAGCTTAGGCCTCTGGGCTGGGCTTCCTAAAACCCATTACCTTTTGAGCACGGTCAACAAATCTTTCATAATGTGAGTCGGCCTGGAAATCAACCAGAATTAACGGCAGCATCTTCTCTGGTTGGTGCCAAACCCACTCGGGGACATTCCACTGAATATTATATAAATTTGGGCCTGCGTGGGACATTTTTGTCAAGGTGACGGTATGTGAACCCGAGTACTTCAGAGATTTCAGACATTTTTTTTTTTTTTTTTTTATCATTCTGGTTAACTCCCCATGAGGATTTATTTAGTCCTTGAGATAATTGAATTCCAGTCATGGTTGGTCTCAGTGAAACATTTGCACCCCGGTTTCCGACGCGCGCTCATTAATCATCCAAAGAAGGGAGGGATGGCTTCTTTTTATCTTTGTTTGGGAACGTGTCTGTAATAAATGAGCTGTGAGGTAAAAGCAGGACCGATCAGCTCGAGTGTACGGGGGTCATCTCGTTGCTGCCGTTACGCTTCACACAGTATTCATTGAACACAAAGAGTTAAAAAGTCGACTTTTCTCCAGAGGTTGTCGGCCATGGAGGGCTCTGTACTGTTCGCCGGCTCAAAAGCAGCGATCCTCCCACCGCTGATGTGAAGATGCCGGTGACCGGTGCTGTCGCGTCTCCTCTTGGCATCACTGCAGACGATAACGTCGCCTGCAATCTTCCATCTGCTCCTGCACGATTAAAGGCCTGATGGCGGCATATGGACGAGGCCCGTCTCTCTGTGCTGTTGGCCACAACAAAAGGTTTGTGTGATCATCAGGTGAGTTTGGTCCGCGGCTTTAAGCACTCATTATATTCTCATTGCAACACATTAATGAAATGCTGCAGAGGCGCTTCTGTTCCTTAAACACTAGTTGGATCAGATTTTTGTTTTTATATGTTTTTTATTACTTGGATGCTGCAATCTTTTTTTTTCAGCTAATGCGTTGCTATTATAGAGCTATTTATTTTTACATTTCAGAAGCTCCATCTTATTGAGTAAAACCCATTATCATTAGCATAATTCGCTTAGAACATAAAAATTTATGTTTTTTGTTTTTGCCAAACACTGATGTTGGATTTTGTTAAAGATAAACTGCATAATGTTTTAACTTCTCACCTAAACCCAGTCATAAAGAGTCAGGACACCCCATGACAGCCTGGATTGGCCACAAGGACATTTGATATTAATTTATCATCAGAACCGGGTTTTATCGCCAAGTTGCTTCATACAACCAGGATGTTGACTTCGGTTCCACTCTGCTCTCCATGAACACTTTTTAAGTACAAATATTGAAAGTGAATTAGAAATATTTTCCTCGTATAAATGATTATTATACGCTTTGAAGAAAAGGGGAAGACGTAAGATTGGGGCAAATAAGCACAGCATTGATTAATCTGCTGACAAATTCAAGCAAATGAAATAAACAAGAATGACTGAAGGAACTTTAAAATGTTCTTTAAATTGAGTTTAGATTAGGAATATATTTTAATTAAGATTAAATTGATGATAAAATTGGGATACCCTCACACTTCCCACTTAAAAAGGCTACAATTTCATCAATTACTAAATTTTTACTCAATGGTCTCATCATTGCTCAGCATTTTGAAGGTTTGCCGTGTATAAACCTCAGATATGAAGTCTCGTGCAGAACTTAAAGGGCACAAATATAAATCTGAAACCTGCCATTCCTCTGTCTGAAAACTAATTTACAAATGGGGGGACTTTGGGGGGACTTTCAAAACAACTAACATGCATCAAAATTCTGCACAGGTTTTTATTGGATAGGAGCTGGGCAAGGAGAAAACGTTTGTCTCTAAGAAAAACATGAAGGCCAGACAAAAAATTAAAAGCGAAAAGTTAACAAAGACCACAACTTCTGAATAATGGCATCTGGACTGATTAGTCTAAAAGTTAATTATTTGGACATCCGAATAAATTTTGCATTTGTATAAAAATATAGCAGTGCAGGAAAATAAGTGTCACAGTTCGGAGACGCTTTGCTGCAGTAGGACATGGCCAATACAGCACCATAGAAGCCACCCTGAATTCAACCGCTGCTCAGGAGGACTGGCTCCCGGAGCAGAAGAGTGACCCTAAATGATGTAAATACAACAAGGACTGTCTGGGAATTCACAGATGGATTTTCCCGGGCCCAGTCAAAGCCCAGATCCTGGTCAAATTGAGATGAAATCGGCGTTATCTGGAAGAAACCTCCTGAAAGAGCGGAGCTTGGAAAACATTTCTTACATCCTCGTCATAGGCTGCTAGGTGGAGTCTCAACGAAGGTGTTTCAGCTAAGGAGAGCAAGACTAAACTATCCTGATCAAAATCCTTAGACCAGTTAAACAATTTCATGAATTTGCATGTTGCACTGTTGGATCTTAAGAAGGTTCTAAGTAGAGCTTCAAAATGGAAAAAAAAAAGAGACCAAAAGTTGTGAGCAGGCAATTTATTGAAAACAACAATTTAACTGAAATAGGCTTTTCATCAGCTCATCAAAAGTTTAAGACCACAGCCTTTAAAAGCCAATATCTGTGCAAACATTTTATCACACTGTGAAGATTTCATGATAGCAAAGGCAAAAAAAAAAAAGCTCTCCGTCTATTGATGAGCTGCATAAACAAGGCCTCTCACAACGTGGCGTCGCTGCTGAGGTTGGACGCAGTAAGACAGCCAGTAGGAAGAACATGTGTGCAGCAGGCGATGAAAATTAAGATGAAACGATGAAGCCTAGAAATTCAGGCAAGGCCAAGATTTGTCTTTTTTTAAAGAGGACGTCATGCAAAATCCACCTTTTTTTTTAGCCCAGGGATGTGAAGCGACTCCTTCGCACCTCAGAACGGGTAAAAGAGGCGCTGTGGCAACGAGGATTCAGACCAAAGCATTGCAGTTCCACTTTATATAGCCCACAATAAAAAAGGGCTATATAAAAGGGAGGAATTACAAAGCGAGACATGTCCCCTTTAAGACTGGATTTTTGGTGAAAACTGATCACCAATTTAATGTACCATAAAAAACATTTTGAAAGGATTTTAATATGATAAACAGGTTACACCGTACATGAAGTTTTATGCTGATGATTTTTTTTTCTTTTCTTTTCACACCCCAAACATCTTTGACTGCGTTGCCATTTCTTTGCCCATATGGTCTCTCCTCGAGTTATAAATTACATTTTAATTTACATTTATATTCTAAATATAATTTCATTTTCAAAAATATTTTTTTCTTGTGAAGATGGTCCTTTCTTAACAGTGTTTACTATTATCAACAACTTTGATGGGTTGATTTATTTTGTCCAACTACATATGTTTTTTCCAGTCGTTATTTGTTTTTAATACCCAAGTCCGTTTTTGCTCCCTTTATAGATTTCATATTCTCATTTTACGTGTCAAAAGTAAACATCCCCGGGGAACTGAGAAGCGTTTTCAGAAATCCAAAATGAATGCTTCCCAAACTTCAATATTTTTTTTCACTCGGCAGATTTATTACCTGCCTCTCAGCTGCTTTTCGCAATGCAAAGATTGGCTACTTGACCGACAGCGGAACTGGCTTAGGTACTGGACATTTCCTTCACCTCCCTGTTGGGGGTATGTCTATCTCCAGGGGTCAATAGGAAATGGACTGTCTTGTAATGGACAGGCCACCAGTTTATCGCAGGGCAAGACGGACATCCAGGACACATAACCATGCACAAACATAGGGCGAGAATGACAATTTAGAGTTGCGGATAATTGTTTTTGGACGGTGAAATGACGGCGGTGCACCTGGAGGAAAACCAGAGGGAGCTATGCTAAGCCATTTAGACAAATAATAAGGGTTGTATTTATCCCTAACCCGACGGTGCTGTTTACTCCTAGGATTTAAGTAAACAGCCTTCAGTTTGGATTTGAAGGGGGGGACTGCAGAGCGTCAATTCAGCCTCATAGTTTGGTAACATTTCTATTCCTTTGGCATCTGGAGAGCTTAACTGAAAATGGCAAGAGGGAAGATGAAATTGGGGAAAAAAGGGTATTTTTACGGATAACTGCTGCATTTGCTTTTTATCACACTTAAATGTTTCAGATCATGAAACACATTTTGTTATCCGAGAAGGACGAAGGGGGGTAAATGTAAAAAGCATTGTTCAAGTAATCGGCCCATTTATTTGTCTATACCTGCTTGTCCTTGCAGGGTCAGGGGGGTCGGCAGGCGTCCGGGTGGGCATTCCCTCATGGGGTTAACGCAGACACACAGGACAACCGTGCCTTCACTCACTCAATACTAAGGAGGATTTCAAAGTTTACCTGCATGCAGCACATTAGTGGATACCGCAGCAGGAGTATCCGGAGAAGACGCCTGCATACACAGTAAAAACTGGCAGGCTTCATGCAGAAAGACCCTGGGCCTGGGATTCAAAGCCAGGATCTTCTTGCTGCCAGAGCTATAGAATCAAGATATCACTGAAACAGAACTTGTCCGACAGCATAAAATAGGTTAAAAGATTTTTAAAAAGCGCCGGCGGCCTGTCCGGGGTGTTACCCCGCCTCTCGGCCAATGATCACCGGAGGTGGGCCTGGTCTGATATTAACCTTGGGGTTCATGATCTGGGGCAACCAAAAAAAGGCAAAAGCAGAGGAAATCTGCACCGAAAGTTTGCTCAATCAAATTCTGCTCATTATCGCTATCGACAAACATTCTAAAATAAATGTTGGCTACGGGAGCGACAAATTTGGTGCCATTCGTCTGAATGTTGTGGCTCATCCAAATGTCGTTAAAGTAAGGTGAAGTCTTAAAGGTTTGCTAAGTTTCTCAGCCATGAGAACTGTGGGCATTATTTATTCATTTAAGGTTTTCTTAAATAGCAATAAAAAAAAAGAATATATCAACTCCACAATGACGAAAATGATGGAAAACAACGACGAAAATTACAGATTGACCCAAATTGACGCAATTAAAAAATGACTGCAGGCTCAAAATTAGTTGGCCTGCGGGAAAAAAAAAAACCCCACAGTTAAACCCAGACTAATGGAAATCGCTGAACTCTTTTACACAAATCCAACATCTTTCCCTTCTTACACCCTCCCTTCTCCCAATCAACACCTTCGCATTGTCGTCGAAAGAAGCAGAAACTCAGCCACCCGAGGCACGGAAGGTGAAAACAGAATCCCGTAGACACGAATGCGAGGGGGCCAGGTGCAAACATTCCTGTTCTCACACCTCCAGGGCTCTGATTTAGCGCTCCACTTGAATGATTAGCACAGTCTCCAAACAACGCCGAAACCGACAGCAAACGGTTCAAAGCCTCGATAATCTGCCCCTCGGTGTATTGCTGCTCTGTTTGCACTCCAGCTCGCGTTTATGTCTGTGCATATCAGCCCATTAGCAGGAAGATCTGCAGCTTAAGTGCACATGTTTTTTTTTTTTTTTTTTTTTTTGTTAAACAAAACATTTTAAGCCATCTGAGCGAAATGCAATTTCCCTCCCTCCTGAATTTTAAAGGTCTAAATTGCTGCTCTCAGCTGTTTTATTTAGAGGTGGAAAGATTAAGCTTTTGGTCCACACATAGGCAGGAATTTCACATAAATATAAGTTAGGGATAATGAATTTGAACCGTTCTTTTCAAAATTAAAAACTTTGAATTTAGTTTTTATTTACTATGCATTTTTTTCTTATTAGAGGTTAAAAATATACATCCAGGCTCAACTATCATATATAAACACTTTCATGGCACAGACCCACTTTTAGACAAAGTCCAAACAATTTCAGCCTAGTGAAGCTCAGAGCTTTCCTAAAGCTCGTTGGCACAACCTGCTTTTTCTCCTGTAAAACCCTTTTTTGATTTACCTTTTGAGATCATTGCCTCGTTGGAGCGCCAAACTGTGTCCAGGTTTCAACCATCTGAGCCTGACTGTCGTATCCGAATGAAATAAAATGCTTTTGAATGATCCGTGTGAGAGCCCAGCAACCACCGAGGCAGATTTGGACTGAGGAGGAGGGCGAGGCCAAAGGGTAAAATAATCCCCTCCTTCAAAACGGACACCTTTAAGCTTACTTAAATCTGCAGCTGCCCCTATGGACAGTCCAAATGCTCCCAAATGGCAACTGTGAGCCTAAATGTCTGATCAGCACTCAGTGTTAAACCTGTACTTCCTCATAAATAATTTTAAGGCCCGTCCTGTCTCTAATGCCTCCAATGTTTGGATCCACGCCCTTTTTAGAAAGTGAAGCTGGCTGTGGAGCAGAGGGTTCTGTCCAGATGTTCTGCTCTTGCTTCAGGTTCCCTCAGACGCACTTTGCTGCATTACGTCATGACGTTGGCATTGCCACCTGGCGACGCACGTTGGCGTGCTGATGTTTGCATTTGGCTCGAACCGCTTCCTCTTGTTCTTCATCTACCCTGAAAGCTGTCGCCTCTTTGTTGTTGTTTGTTGTTTTTGCTAAGACCTCGGCATCATTTCGGTGGGTTCGCTCCGCTTTCTCTGCACATTTTCCTGAAGAAAAAAAAAATCCACTCCTTTGCATCACTCTGAGCTTTGTTCCAGTCAGAAAGCTCTCTGCTGCTGCTCTGATGTGTATCCCTAAAGCATCGGCCCTCATCGGGGACGTTCACTCCATTGGAGTTTAACGAAAAAAGAGGCCAAAAGAGCACTTTAAAGCAACTTTAGATAAAGCTTCTCGTATTCAGGAATCCTACGTGGGGGGCCAGCACGTTATGTTCAGGATCCTCGGTGTAATTCCTGCCACATGCTTGTATTGTTTCTCGGCGAGCCAATGTCAATATTACATGACTCAGAGCTCTGTGCGTCCCAGAGACTGAAGTCTTGGGTATTAATGAACAGCATCTCCTCAGCGCTGAGCCAAAAGAGAACTGGAGCAAGAAATCACAAGCGCTCGCTCGCTCCTCCTTCCTCTCCCTCCCTCCCTCCCTCCCTTTTCCACTTCACTACCTGCATTTCCCTGTGGATTTCATCGCCACTAGAGGCATGTTCTCCTGATTCATGAGGCAGATTAAAAAAAAAAAAAAAAAAAAAAAACAGGAGCGTGTGGATTACGCCCTGACTCTTTGGCACATGAACGCCGCGCACGTTTGCGGCGCCGTGCGTCTCCAGACGGATCCCTCCTCATCCTATCAAGGCTGGAATATGACCTAGTTTCTTCAGGCTGCCGCCTCTGTGTGTTTACACACACACACACACACACACACACACACACAGAGAGAGAGACGGAGAGAGGGGAGCTCTGATGACATTGTCAGTCAGGAAGCATCTTTCCAAGCAGCATCAGCAGCACCAGAGGAGCTGGATGCGGTTACTGTAACTAAAGCGCTGATCCACCTCCCATCATGATGAAATAATCTGCAGCGCCTCAAAGCCCCGCTCTCCTCTGATTGGACGCACGTCGGTGTTAATGGTTATTGATGCTGGCTGGCTTGGTGCCAAGATGTCCCGATGTATGATTGTCTTTATGCGAGATAAAAAATAATTCTTATTTTTTTGCGCAATAATCATGAGCGAGGATTCTGCTCTCGGTCTCCACAGAGGCTTTAGGTGTCAGGGAAGGTGTGCGTCTCGTTTGCCTCTTCATGAATATGCAGCAAAGGTCAAGTCCTTGGGGCCCTCCGGAGCTCTCCATCCCGCCGTGACTGTGTCCTGAATAATCTGCCTCTGGTTCACCTCGTGTTCCGCAGCTTGTTCCTGCTCCGCCAGAGAGGGGAGGGCGCAGGACTAATTGGGATTTGTTTTGTTCCAGCATCTGGCCAGTCATTAGTCCTGGATTTTTTTTTAGTTCGGCCGTCTGTTGCTTTTTACTCAGCTGCTTTTTTTTTTTTTTTTTTTTTGGATCCTCCTCTACTGTGAAGAATGTAAAAAAAAAAAAACTTTGCTGCACTTGAAAGCCAGCTCTTCCTCTCCTACCTAATCTGTTGTTTTTACGTTTATCTTAAAAAGAGAAGGCAGGATGTGCACACAGCTCACATGTCAGCGGCTTTGTGTTTCATCCATTCCCAATTTGAAGCTGTCGCTCTGTTGTTGTGATCCTGAAAAGTACAAATTGTTTGAGTTCAGTTAAGATTTTTCTCTTTTTTTTTTTTTTTTTCTTCTAAAAGTTTTCTGGCACAGCTCAAAGCGGATTGGAGATTTGACAGATGGTAAGCCTGTCAAGGGTGCATCTCTACCTTCAACCCCAGTGCTCGCTGGGATATGCTCCGTTGCCCCCTCCTGACAATGGCTAGGAGGGATGCGAGGAATATAAATCCGGACCGAGTGCAGAGAGAACGAAGCGCTTTGCACGCTGGGGGAAAATTTCTCATCATGCACTCTGAATTAGGCTCTAGGAAAGTTAAGAGCAACCTCCATGTGGACCTGCTGAGAGCTTTGCAGATCTGGAGCAGTTCAGATCCCTCTGGGAAAACGGCTCGACCTCATAGGGTTAAATACAGCTGCAGCTTCACGTCCCTGCAGATATCATGCTGGTTTGATATTCAGCGCTTAAGCTGGTCGGAAGGCCTCCTAGGTGCAGATTCAAGACGAATTACTGCTCAAAACCAAAGGTGCACGATTGCAATTGTCATAATTGCACCATCGGTCTGTGCAATACTGCAAATGCAAACCGCTGATTGATGCACTATCTGGTAGACTGTTATATTTAAAGCTCGCTGCAATCTCGCTCTGCATGCCATAGGTACATTTGACCGGTTGCATCTTTTTACAATCTTTTTTTGCAGCATGGGCTGAAACACATGGGTCTGAGGAAACAAAGGCTGAGCAAAGAGATCAGAAACCGGAAATAATGGTAGCAGCTGTCAGATTAGTCCATCCTACAATCAAAAACCTGAATCTGCTTTTAGATTAAAAAAAATTCTTCTGCTTTTCAAAAACGGGCCTGCAGCAACCAAGCCGAACCGGTTTTAAATAAATTGAAAAGCAATTTCTTGAAAATCCCAATGAAGTACAGCACCAAGGCCCTGCTTCTGTTTTTTTTTTATTTTATTTTTTCCTGGTCACGGACATTTTGGATCTTTATTTGCAAAACATGCTACCAACCAACTCTCCGCTTGCACCTCCGCTGCCTGCTCCACCTCTTGTTGGTCTGACTCATAAACTGGTACTGACAAGCTGTGAAAAGGTTCAAAGGGCGTGAAGATGTTTGCAACACACCTTGAAGGTACCACAGGAGACAAAAAAAAGGTTTAACTTTAAGCACCGATGACTTTGAAATGGACCGGATGCCTAAAAGGGAAGCAAAATAATCCTTTACCACACTACAGATTGAAAAGCTAGTCTTAGTGCTTTGTTGTTTGCATATTTGCAAATAAATAAATAAATAGATGCTTGGCACTTGAATGGTCAGAATTCTATTTAATGTCCAAGAAAAACATTTTTTAATTAAAGTGGTAGGATTCTAGGCTGCTGTCTGTCCTCCTTTTGTTTCCGCATCCCAAGTCACCTGGACGCTTCTTCCTGCATCCGCCTCAAAACCAAGGCCGTCACGCATCCCAATGAACTTGTTTTTGTTGTTTGTGATTTAAAAGAAAAAAAAAAGAAAAAATCTTGTGCGATGGGGTAAAATGTGTGTCGGTGTGAGACGAGCCTGCTGCCAGAATGATTGATGGTTGCTCCCCTCCAGGCTGAGCTCAGTTTCAGCCTTCCTCAGCTCGGCCCTGCATCCTGCCAGGATGCCATGGTTACTTGAGCTCTTCAAACAAGAAAACTGAAGGGGGGGGGGGGGGTGGAGAGAAAATGAAGTCTCCTCTTCATGAAATGCTCTAGAAGTGATATCTCGGGGAGTTTGGAGGAAAAAAGCTGACCTGCCCGTCAAGCAGTCGAATGGAAGATTATTTTGGGATGGAGAGACTGCCTCATACTGTCACTTCAAACGTAAAAAAAAAATAAAAAATGGAAAGTGTGCTATGTGTGTTTGCTGCTGAGCTGATTGCAGCTGCAAACTCGTTTTCATCCTTGTTAGACCAACTAATTTCCATCCCCCTCTCTACACACATCCCACGGTGGCTTCAGTCTCTGCAACAACGGCCTCTAGTGGCTGCCAGAGAAAACATCTTCAAACATTGCACTGCCTGAACTTGCTTAATGTAAAAAAAAGAAAAAAAAAAAAAAACAGGTCTGACTGATGAGAGATGTCTCTCACCTTATCTCTTTTTATATTATTAACAAGCCAAAAAAAAGGCACGAGCTGCAGCATCCGCTCTGCCGCATTTACATAAACTCAAATCACCCTGCCAGCAACATCCCTCTTGCGCCGGGGAGACAGAAGTTAATCTTTTTATTTACGAGTCTGAGGTTTGAACCGAGACAGGCAGACACGGGGGTAAACAGGATGACATGAGAGAGAGAGAGAGAAAGAGAGGTAGAGGGGATTAGTTTCTGCAGCCACCCACACACAGCCCCTGACTTTCCACCGCTGAAGGCCTCCCTGTTAAAAGCAGCTGTTTATAACACATCGGCTCATCAGAACTCGCCTTTTGAGCCCACGGTTTTAGGCTGAGTATTCACTGTGGTCCCTACAGAAAGCTTAAAAGTATCAACAACAAAAAAAAGGCCGCAAACCCCCTTTTAAATTACAAAAGGACATGCGAGTTTCCTGGCTTTATGCTGCAGCCGCTGTAATGGCCGCTGATGGATGTCTGACCTACTTGGACCATTTATTTTATTTATTTTTTTCCTTCTCTCTCTGCGCTGTAAAAAGCTGACCCCAGATGGGCAGAGAAGCCGCCATTATGGCACCTGCTTCTGGATCACTAAGGATAATGACAATAATACTTCTATTCACTTTCCGAGGGCTCGATGCAAATTGCTTTATGAATAACGGCATGGCAGCAAAAAAAAAGAAAAAATAAAAAAGAAAGGGTTTTAAACATGTTCGTCATCATGTTACGAGTTCATTTAAGACGAGCGCCTAATAGTAGTTTCATTGCAGGAAAAAAAAACCTTAATGATTGATGAGAGGTCAATGAGCTGTGTGGCTAACAGAAATGTCAGCTGTTTCTATGGTACACCAAAGTTTAGAAGTAAATATTTAATTTGTTGCAAAGTGAGTCATATTAGCCCATATATTGACTATCCTCTCATTCGGTAGTTTGTCTTGATTTTTATTACTACCTCTGTCAAACCCTTCAAGAATGTTGCAAATTTTCTAGTGACGAACTCGTGAGTGCAAATCAATGCAGTAATCGAAACAAAGGGTGGCTAATTTAATGGATCCAAAATATAACAGATGTTTAGAGTCATTTCGCTTTTTTGATTGCTACATTTTATTATTATTGTTTTGCTTCATAGTGTTTGTGTCTTTAATATGTATCTACGATATAAAAATGGGTGAAAAGACATTGGTGTGTCCAAACTCTTGACTGCTCTCTCTGTAACATAGAAAACTGCCAGCAAAGAAGCCAATACACTTATCAAAAAGCACCAACTATCTATGGTTATTATATGAACTATCTTCTTTTAAGTACAAGTCGGTGAATGTTTGTAATCTTATACAATTAAATAAAACTGAAACTGCGCGTGCTCGTGCAATCCCGCCTCCTCTGCTGCCGTTCCCCAGCAAGCTCTGCACCGGCGGTGACCTCTTCTTGATTGTTCAACAAATAAATGATTTGGGGCAAGGGTTACGGGGCACATGCGTTTCCTTGAAGATAGCTAGGTTTGACTCAAGGAGAAGGATTCAAAGCACCGCTCCCTTGAAAGCTGCAGTCCTGCTCCTCGCATTCAGTCAGAATGATAGAACCAGCTGCACTGTCCTCGCCAATATTTTCCCCTTTTGCTTGCTGAAATCAGGCTGGTCGGTTGTTTTTACGGCACTGCGGAAGCAGAAGGTGGTTACATTTCATTAACTGTCCCTAAATGTGAAATCAATTGCATTTTATTTGCTCGCTCTTAATAGCAGCCGGGGGCCAATGCGCCATAAAAACTAATACAGCAAAGGAACACTGGACAAAACTCTAATCGCTGCTGCTGCCTTAGAAATTGAAAGCTACAGACATTACGGGGCCAGCGTCTACCTCCACACAAACAGGTGAAGTCTGGATAAGTTTTGCTTGCAGACGTCTTGCACGAAGGTAATAAATCTTGCTTTGTTTCCAAAATGCATCTGATTGAAAATGTGGTTGTTGCACTGCAAAAAACAGATCTAAAAATAAGTAAAATGTTCTTAAAATTTGTGTTTTTGTCCTAGATTTGAGCAGGTAAATAATATTATCTGCCAATGGAATGAGTATTTTGACCCCTATAAGATAATTAGACATACCGCACTTGAAATAAGATGATGGAGATGAGTTGTGCAAAAATCTAATTCCATTGGCAGATCATCTTATTTACCTGCTCAAATCAACGATAGATATGCTCATTTTTAAGAAAATGTTACTTATTTTTAGTTCCGCTTTTGCAGTGTTTTTTTTTTTTTTTTTTTTTTTTTTTTTGTCATTGTTCAATGCTGAAAGGGTTCACATTTAAAAAAAAATAAATGGAGAAAACTTAGGATGAAGCTTTAGACCGTTATCATTAACAATACCATATATTGGTAGACATGTGCTGCAGATTTTGAAACCTTTTGTGCCCTTTATACTAGACGGGTCTCCTCAGCCAGGTTTCAGTGTGACCAGCAGAGGGCAATGAATCAGTTACAATTACCCTTCCACTAAATGTGTCTGAGGTAAGAGTTTTACTTCACTCTTAGTCATTAATTTACAGTAACAGAGGAGTCCCGCAGTCAGCTGGGCTGATTCACGACCTTGGGTGATCTCTTAAATAGAAAGGTAAAACAGCTCATCAGATGGCTGGATGAGATAGGAGTGACTCAACGTGACGGAGCTTCATCCAGACAACACATAACCAGATCCTAACCTGCCGCTGAAACAAGTGCTGGCAGAACCCTCCCACATTCCAGATTTATCAGCGCTGATATAGAATTTTTATTCCCACTGTAGCAGCATAAAAGATTTCAAACGAAACTGGATCGCCGCCAGAATTAAAAAGCACAGGGGAGACGGCCTTCCTGGAAGGCATCTCAGACACTGAAAGTTACATGAAACTGGTCCAAGGTAGAAAACTCTGGACAATCTCTCTCCTCAGGAACGCAGAATACGCACACCAGAGTCAACATCCGCAAATAGTTGGCGGATGATGCAAGCGTGTCCTGTGCCCGATCCTCATTAAATGTTATTCAGGTAAAGAAAATTAAACATTTCTTACATCTGTGGCATAAACATGAAAAACTATTTGAAAAAAACAGCCTCCATGTTAGGTTTTAATAAGACAAATAAATGTGGTTTACAAAAAACTATACACATTTAAATTAATGGAATAGTTATTTGTGTTACAGCTGAAGAATTTTTTTAAAGCAAGTGTGTATGTATGTATGTATGTATGTATCTATCTATCTATCTATCTATCTATCTATCTATCTATCTATCTATCTATCTATCTATCTATCTATCTATCTATCTATCTATCTATCTATCTATCTATCTATCTATCTATCTATCTATCTATCTATCTATCTAGATAGATAGATAGATAGATAGATAGATAGATAGATAGATAGATAGATAGATAGATAGATAGATAGATAGATAGATAGATAGGTAGATATGTGTGTGTCAGCTGAAGCACTGCAGAAAGTTTGATTCAACTCCAAAGAGCATCACTTTGTCCTCGAATGCTGTACTTAAACCGCCTAACGTGCTTGTTTTTTTTTATCCAGGCTTTTTTTTAATTTCAACTATATTGACACTTCAAAAAATGGGCACTGACCTTTGACCCAACTGTATTCACCTCTGAGTTGTCTTTACCACAAAAGACCAGAGAAGTTCCTAGATTACTGCTAACATCACTCGTCGACAGGACATCAAGTTAAAGTCTGAGATTAAGAACCATGGCCTTAGACTCAGAGGAGCTAAAAAAAATAAATAAAAAAAAGACATCCGCCTGGCTGCTTCACACACGGCTCCAGGGCCCATTGAAGATCACAGCTTCAAGATGGCATAAGAACAGCATCATCCTCAAAAATCAAAGATGAGACCCTGAGGTTGTCTGTATAGCTCCATCCTTCAAATCCTGTCGGCGCACACCGTTAGGTGACAAGGTCCGACTTTGTGACGAGAATACAGACCCAGCTCTGGCTTTGGTTACACCGGTGCTGGGTAACCCTCAAAATCCATTTACCCCCATCAAGGGACAGGGTTGTAAGCCTTATCTGCAGATCTTCTAAAAAAAAACACACACACACAGATGGAGTGGACAAACAAGTCTTCATGACTCCCTAAACATTTCAAAAAAGGTTCAGGATCTTGCCCGCCGTTCCTCTGTTA
Source organism: Fundulus heteroclitus (assembly GCF_011125445.2). Classification (NCBI taxonomy): domain Eukaryota; kingdom Metazoa; phylum Chordata; class Actinopteri; order Cyprinodontiformes; family Fundulidae; genus Fundulus; species Fundulus heteroclitus. Next base: position 24,227,885 of record NC_046371.1, read on the forward strand.
GGACGAAATCCTCTCTACTCCTAAATCCATGGCTTAGGAGTAGCCTCACGACGTCCTGATCTTTCAGCATTTTTCGGATAAAGGTGCCCTGCCGCTTCAGACGCGGTGATGTACCCACTGTCCTAAGAGTCCACGGTGTCTGCCTACTCCACAGCAGACATGGGGATCACATGGAGATCCTCAAAGGGCTCCTTCAAGCGCCCCGCAACAACCTCAGCTGAGATGATGCGGTTCTGTTCAGCAACGTTTTCAGGCCATAATCTTCAGCGAGCACAGAAGGGGTGCACAGCCGGGATGAGAGTCTGGCCCCTGGAAGTCTGAGGCCAGAAAAAAGGTGGACTATGCATAGAGTTGTTATGTTTGTCACGTCAAAACTGCAAACTTCAATGTTTTCTTTTTTTATCTGGATCTTTATGTGACAGAGCAGCAAAAAGTACAAGTTCTAAAAGACTCTAAGGTTAGGGACACACTTTTTCTTTTTTTTTTTAAGTGCTTGATATTTTTTCTGCAATCACAAGAACAGCACGAGTGCTTAACAACCGCTCAGGGGGCGGTGGGGGGGTGTTTGTTCTGCACCGTGTTCAAGCAGATAACATCTTGGTGTGTTCAGCCGAGCCGCTCTCGCCTCATCTTGTCCAGTTCATGCAAAGTTTTCCTCCCAGTTTCAGCCATGCGTCATAAAACATTCAGCCCATGCAACAAGCAGCAGAGTTTGTCTCTAAATTACAGACGTCTAAATGACTTCCAGACCGCCCTTTTTGCAATGTGAACCCGCGTAGCTGCAAAAAGAAGAGCGTGAAAGAGAAGAAGCTGGGGGGCTTCTGTGGAAGAAGCGCACGGAGGCAGCCAGAGAGCAGATAGGCACGCCGTAACCTGGAGACATGCAGATGGAGGTTTGAACATGAGATAAACTGGGAAGGATTAAAATACTGAACTTTTTTTTTCCTAGTTTTCATTGTGGCAGGAAATGCCTGCAGCTTCCCAGTAGCTCAATGCTGACTGGGAAGTCTTTCAAAAATCCATATTCGCTCATGAGGGAAACGGTATGACAGCTGGAAAAAGGCGCAGAAGACTGGAGCCGGCCCAGTCCGATGAGGACACCACATCCGAGCTCAAAACAGATGAAAAAAAAAAAAAACAACACACACCCATATCTTACCGCACCCAGAAAAGAGCTCCTCCATACAACGAAAGTCAGCGCTTTATTTCAGTTTTAATGGACGGACTTTTTAACACAGCAAATAAAATATCATAACATCCAAAAGAGAAGAGCATTCTAGTTTTCTAATCCTTAAATCGAACATCTAGTCACGCACTCAAATTAAATACACATAGAGGGCAATAAAACTCTCCCAGAGAGTTTCAGAGGAAATTTAACATACATTTATAATTTCACATCACAATCTGCCTCCAAAATACATATAACTTAAATATGTTTTGCATTTAAAATGCATCTCTGATCATCGACCTTTCCGCCATGCTTCTTTGTGGCAGATGGCGCCAACATATCAATTTATCTCACGCTGAGAAGGCGTTTTTTTTTTTTTTTTTACAAGAAAAAAAAAACATTTAACCTGTGAACAAGAACAGGGTACAGGCTTGCAAGTCTCTTTGAACATCTTATTCAGCTAACGATTAATCAACAACAAACTATTGGCAGCTTAAACCAAAAATGGATTTTTTTTTTCTTAAAATAGTTTTTTTTTTTTTTTTTCTTTACCTTTTTGGCTAAAAAAAAGTTTGTCCAAAGTGCATTCTTATCAGTTATAGATTAAAGTAGTGTACAAGTTACATAACTGGATGTAAAAATTGTCTTTAAAAAAAAAAAGCTGGCTTCTGTACATCGTGCTGCTCTGCTTTCCAGCAGCACAAACAAGTAGTCAAAATATTTTATTTTTTTTGCAGATAAACTGCATAAACTGGGCCTGAGGGTGCTACTTTAAAGTTACCATGCATATTTCTCTTGTACATGTTCATGTGAGCTGGTTTAGTTCCGCAGGATTTGAAAAAGCGTCTCAGTGCTGCCCTCTTAGGGTTGAACGGTGGCTACTGCAGTTGAATTTTCCCCATTGGTTCAAATTGGTACACGCTTTCATCATCGCAGCCAGACACACGCCCCCTTGGCGAGTTGAACCTTCCCTACACTTAGCCCCGCCCCTTTGGGTCTCCTGGCACTGCCCACTTTGGTGGCATTGTTCAAAATGTGTCTCAGGGCGGGGTTATGCTTTTACAGCGGGGTTGGTCAACTGGACATTTTTATCAGTTAGGAAAAGAAAGCTCATACGTTTATGTTTATTATGAAACTTGGCACTGAACAAAACAGTATCACTGTTTTCATTTCTTTTTTTTTATTAAACGTTAAGGATTGTTCTCCTTTAATATCTCAAGGGTTTTTAATTATGCTGTTATATGGTTTGAAGTTGGTGCTTTTGTGTATAAAATCTTTGATACTTACATGCGTTGCTGAAAAGAAGCTGTATCTTAATAAACTACAAGGGACATTCAAGTTTAAATAAAGTAAACCGATGCACACGAATCCATCAGATCTGAGCTTTAACCTACTGGAGCTGCGGTTCAGTGAGGCCCTGGTTTCAGTTCTATTGTGGCGGTTCTGGCGCTGAAAGCCGATGGCTCAGGACTGGTCATCTGTATTTTTTTTTCCCCCTTCTCTATAAGTAGAGATAAGATCAAAATTAGGCTGCCAAACCCAAACCTTTGGGCTGTGGCGAGAACCAGCTTTTTTAATCAGCTGTGAGATGTTTCTGTGACTGTGCGTGTTTTTCATCGCTCGGTTCAGACGTTCGTGAATAGATATTAGTTTGCAGATTGTTTTCCTTAATTCTGTCGGATGAAAGCTGTCATAGATTTTTTTTTTTAATATAATTTTTAATCTAATCCTGAGAAATAAATATAAATCTCCTGATTTTTTTTTTCTGTTGTCTTGATATGTAATGAAGACCTCCCAGTGGAAAAGGTACAGTTTTCATTCCGCACGCTGGTTTTACCTTAATGTAGGTTAAACGGGATTAGTTAAACATTAATGGAAAACTATTTTTCTCATTCCTGTTTCTTCTGTCCATAATAGTAACTTTTATTCAGCTCGAGTTTAAATCAGTTTTTCCTCAGCTTCCACGAATAAACCAAGTGTTGAGATGAATGTAACCAGCTAGATATGAAAAAGGAGTCAATGAACCCTGTTTCCTCCTTCCTTGAGACACGCAGACGTTCTGAAAGCGTTTTTTTTGTTTGCCTGGTCGTGACTCTCTGCTCCGTTCTTCATACGTGTCTGGTCTCCTGCTTCTTTAGCCTCCTGCGCCTGCACAGCAGAGCGACCAGCAGAATTAGCAGCAGGAGGCCCAGGGCCCCCCCGATGAGGCCCGCGGTCAGCGGCAGGCTGCTGCTGCTCGGCTGGTACTCCATGCAGGACCGCTCGCTTCCCCCGGCGTTGTTCAGAGCAGTCACACACACCTCCGCTTTGCCGTCTATCTGCTCCAGTGCGACGCTCCTCCTATCATTTGCCAACAATGGCATCTCCTCGCCGCCGATTGTCACGACGTAATTTTTGACGTGGGAATTCGGTGCACACCACCGAACTACAACCGCCGAGCCGTTCCAGGACACCGACCTCAGCTCGGGGGGTTCTGGACGTCGGTCGTGCAGCGTGAGGCCCGGGCACAGGCAGCCGGAGGAGGCAGCGAGGACCTCACAGAGGGTCTGCTTCTCACGGCAGGGATGGTAGTCGCACCGCTGGAGGGGTCCGGCATGTGTGGACTGTCTGACCGGGGCCACGGTGGTGTCTTCGTCCAAACGATCGTAGTCCTCTGTGGGAAGGATGGGGCCATTAGGAGGCATCCCGGTGCCTGCACATGCAGAGGGCAGTGGACCCCTGATGGAAAGCAGGCACACGAAGACGAGGGGGAGGGGATGGTTCCTCATGGCAGGCGATGAACTGAAAATCATGAAAAGTGTCATGAAAATCAGTGAGCAGCATCAGCTATATATATATATATATATATATATATATATATATATATATATATATATATATATATATATATATATATATATATATATATAATGTAAGAATAAGAATTATTATCATTGTTAATATTAGCGGTGTATATAATAATAAATCACATTTACTATTATCAGAGACCTGACTGTATTTTATTGTGACAGTCCAACAAACGTTTTAAGAAAGTTGTTTTTTTGCAGCTAAAACTCTGAAGTGTGGCACACAGTTATGTTCAGTCCCCTTTATTCTAATCATTCTAAAAAAAAACACACACACACACAAAAAAAGAAACCCCAGTACAACCAATTTTCCAATGAAGATGCGTAACAAGTATATGTCGAAACTCGTCGTCGTCATGAGAATCGTCATCAGAAATTGGAAAGAGCACGGCACGGCTTCAGACCAAGACATGGCTGTTCACGTAGACTGACGGGACAGACGAGCAACCAAAAGGCACGTGGTGGCACTGGAGGAGCTGCAGAAATCCACAGCTCAGGTGGGGGAATGTGTTGACGACCATTAGTCGTTCACGACTCTGGCTTTTATCGAATGGGGACAAGAGAAAGCCGGTTGTTAAGAGGTCCTGTTTGTAGTTTGCCACGAGGGACATTGCAAACATTTGGATCAAGGTTCTCTGCTGAGACCTTTTGGCAAAATCGAGTCCAGAAAACTAATCATTGAGAACAAACAGCATTTCCTTAGCAGGCACAAAGAAGCTGGTCAGAGTTGATGGGAAGATTAATGATGCAATCCTGGACAAAAACCTGTCAGAGGCTGACAAAGAATCGAGACTGTGGGGCAGTGAACATACGGTAGGAGTTTTGATGCAATGGTCCAGTCAAAGTCCAGAGATAAATCCCGCTGAGATGCTGGGTCAAAGATTAAAAAGAGATTCTCTCCAGCCAGACTCACTGATCTCGACCCATTTTGCGCAAATTAATCGGCCAATTTCAGTTTCTGGATGTGCAAAGCTGCACTGCAAAAAGAGAACTAAAAATAAGTAGAAGTTTCTTGAAATTAATGTGTTTGCCCTTGATTTGAGCAGGTAAATAAGATTATCTGCCAATGGAATTAGTATTTTTACCCCTAAAATAAGATAATTAGATATACAGCACTTGAAATAAGATGATGGAGATGAATTGTCCCTATTTTAAGTGCAAAAATCTTATTTCATTGTCAAATCATCTTATTTACATGCTCAAATCAAGGAAAAAAATACTCTAATTTCAAGAAGATTTTTCTTATTTTTAGTTCTATTTTTGCAGTGTGGTAGGGACATACCCCCAAAGCACCTGCTGCTCTGATGTATGTTACACCTGCGGGTATATTGACCCGGAGTGGCTGAGCACCAAAGTTTTCAGACTTTTATTTGTAAAACCAAGTTTGCAAAAACAAAACAAAAAAACAGAAGAAGTATTTCTGTTTGTCTCATATTGTGTTTTTGATAAAAATGAAATGGCAACGTTAGGTCTCTCTGATAAAACGCGTAGGGGTTTGTGGTTGAAAGGTGAGAGAATGTGAGTAAGTGCAACATGTATGGATACTTTTGTCGGACTCTGTACGTCCGGTGACTCAGGTTCTGTTCATCGGGTTCTGAATGAAAGAGCCTGAATGAGGACAAACTGTTCCCCTGTCCTCCGCTGACTCCTCGCCCTGAGTGAACTATATAAAACAGCCAACAGAACAACTGCAAGAAATTAAATTAATCATTTAAATACAGGCAGATTTTTTTTTTATTTAATTTTTTTCAACTAAAGAAATCCCAGGCGGAGACACAAACTATTTATCAAATTAAATCAATCTGTTTCAGCGTGAGCAGATTACAAAACTAAGACACTTAATTAGCCCACATTTACCACCCCGTCACATGTTTTCTCAGTGATTTACGGACTTGTTTACAAAACCGTTCGAAAATGATCCTCATTTGTTGAAGACTTTGGAGGTGCTTCAGTCTAAATCAGCATTCCAGACGCTGTTGCACAACTGGGGCCAAAAATGCCTGCACGCCCAAGGAGAGAGAGAGCGCGCGGCTTGGTCAGCAGGATCTGATTACAGGGGGAGAAAAAAGCCTGCACAGAGGTCCCGAGGAGAGCGTACCTAAAGACCTAAAACTCCACCTGGGGTGGGCTTTAGCGGACAAATGAAGTTGCAGTTTATCCTAAACTTCTGGTTTAACTCTGAAACACAGTGAAAGCAAACCGGGGAGGCCCTCCTGAATACCAATTGACCGTCTGTTTTTTCTGTTGTTGCTGAGGATAAAAATCGATTCGCTTATATTAAACAATCTAGATGTGCAAAAGCAGAAGAAAGCATGAACGTACCTGTTGCTTCAGATTGTAATCTTGATCGGATTCTGAACGGATCTCCTCTGCTGGGCTCTGCTTCACTTGCTCCCTATCCTTCTCTGTCTCCCCTCTTTATGTTTCCCTCCTGCCCAACAATCGCCTCCTTCTTTCTGCCTGCCCCCCTCCCTCCCCCCATCCCCACCTCCCTCCTTGCCCAACAGCAGCGTCACTGGGTGATGTGCATGCCGGCTGGTGATTTAACCACGATCTGATGTTAGTTAGATCATCCCCTGTTGCGATCCCGTTAGGTGAGGCAGAGAGAAATCTGCGCCTGCGTTCTTAGACAGTCTGGACATTATTTACAGCGTGTGTCACTTGTTAATGAGTGTTTGTTCTCCTTTTTTGGAGAGGACGTGCTTGAATGGATTCTAGGGACTTGATTCATTGCAGCTCATCAAGTGGGGCGAAAGGGGGGGTGGAGGGGGGAGGTTTTCCACCTGACTGGACAAAAATGAAAAGAATGGCAAAAGCTCACGCAAAGATGAACAGCGTAAGGTTTAGTTCACCAAACGACTAGAAATGAGTCAGTTGGCGTTTTTTTTTTTCCTGCTTTAATGAGAAATCACCTTCAACATTTAGGTGCCCATGCTGACAAATTATATATATATAAAAAAAAAAAAAAAAAAAAAAAAAAACATCTTCTACTGCGGGAGCATAATCTGAACTTTGGAATTGTTGCCATACGCTGTGGATATGAGCAAATATTTGTAGCCCTATTCTCACTTATTATGCCCACTACTTATTTACAGTAATGTCATGTTCTCTTTTCTTTTGAACAGCGGCTGAGAGAAGTGGGCCTGTGCGTGTTGTCATGGCTGTGCCACGAGTAAACAGGAAGTATCTAACACCGAAAGAAAGTCTTTGTACCCCTTGAGGTTTCGCGCATCATGTTGCAACCGCAGACTTGTGTATTTTAAGTTTTAGATCATAAGTGCATAGTTGTAATGAGCTGTTGTCAATTTTTTATTTTATTTTGTCACTTCAGTGTCTGAATCCATGACTTCACGTTTCCTTAGAATATGCGGTACCCCTGCGACATGATGCATACTCGTCATCAGTGACAAATATGCATCATTTAACATCAATGAATTCTGATAGGATTTTAGATATAACAAACACTAGTGCATTTCTATCTATCTATCTATCTATCTATCTATCTATCTATCTATCTATCTATCTATATGGATTTATATATATATATATATATATATATATATATATATATATATATATATATCCATATAGATAGATAGATAGAGAGAAATGCACTAGTGTTTGTTATATCTAAAATCCCATCAGAATTCATTGATTGATCCATTGATGTTAAATGATGCATATATTTCACTGATGATGAGTATGCATCATGTCGCAGGGGTACCGCATATTCTAAGGAAACGTGAAGTCATGGATTCCGACACTCTGAAAATGAAGCAATGGTTCAGTTGTATTCATTTTATGAGGACTGTTACATGCCCGGTCCCCCTGGTAAAAAAAGTCTTTACCAGAGGTCAAATTGATCTGACCCACAGCATAGATAAAAGTGAAGCAGCTTTGTCTTGTGAAAACAAAAACGACTGAAAGTGTTTTACACGGCATGATCCTGTAAAGGAAAACAACATCCAGTCTTCCAAAACAGGAGGAAAAACGGAACGAGAAATGCTCCTCATATAATCAACAGCCAGATGTTTGCTCCTAAATGACAACTGGGAGAATGTTTAATTTCACTTTAAAATATAAGTGAATTTAGATTTGACTTGAAGTTTCACCTTCCTATGCACCACTCCTTATAAAACTATTTCTCAACCCTTGGGACATGTTTCCCCTGTAATGGCCATATCTATTAGCCTTTCCTCCTGTGCGCCTCTCTGGGGGTAGCTGATTGGAAAGGAAGGAGAGTGTGGGTGTTTAAGCGTTAGCGGGATGCATGCGTTTGCATCCAGGATGCGTGTGGGTTTGTGTTTAAGTGTTGTGTAATGTGGGTCGTGTTCATCCAGGGTATTGTGCCTCAGTCTAATACCTTTAAGCACCGGCTACGTCTGCTTTCCTTAAATGACTCAAGTTACGCTTGCCGCAGCTTTTAGCCGAGTGACTCAGATGCGGGTTTATAAAGACCGTTCTTTCCATAATAAGCACATAAAAAAATTCCACCGGGAACAAATGTTTACAAGCTCGCGGAAAAAAAAAATGTAGCGCAAACGGTGGCTTTTGTAAAGTTTAGAAATGGAAGCGAAGTCGAAAGGGTGGGGGATATTTCTTTGGAAATGACACAAATTACCGTATATATGGAAAATAGGTTGTTGTGCAATGTGCTGCTTCGGTATCCCCCCAGATTTACCACGTCAGTTTTTCCTCCCCGAACATCTGGCCAGCTGGGACCAGGAGACGGCCTGTTCCCTCAGGGATGACTCCACGTGGAATACTCTATTTTTGAGTTTTGAAATGGATGCAGTCCAAACCAGGAACTACGAGGTCCTGCCATGGACGGACCAAAAGACCTTCAGGAGAAAATTACGTGCGTGACGTAAATCCTCCCAACGTATTGTGATCAGTATTTACCTCAAATGATCTTTTAAAATCCTTTTGACGGTTTTATTTTTTTTTTATTTTTAATGAGCCAAACGGGAAAAAGCTGTAAATTTTTGTTCGCCCAGCTCAGCAAAACAACAAATAAATTGTGTTTTAATGAGACACAGCTTTCTCCCAGTTAAATACAAAGAACCAAGGCCCTGATGCTCCATAACGATGTAATAAGCTCACTAACGTGGACCCGCTTAATGAACATTATCTCCCACTCGTTTGCTTCATCTGATGTTCCAGTGAGGAATAAAGCGATAACATGAAGCCTCAAATTGAGATATAAGGGGGAGACCGGTGTTATGTGCTTCCACAGAGCCAATATTAATGTGAAATAAGACAATAACAGCAAAATGCCTTACTTTAGAAACATTATTATGATTATGAAATGCTAAAGAGAACCTCCAGAAAAAGAAGAAAACAAAAGCAAAATGTTGCACGCATCTGTGAACATGTCACAAAGTATATTTCAAATAGCACAGCTCTTTGCCTTGTTTACATTTTGTCATGTTACTACAAAGAACGGCAAAGTGTTTTATAGGACACACTAGGGCTGAACAATGTAGAAAAAAAAGCATATCGATAAAATAGAAATAATTCATCGATATCGATAATTATCGACAAATTCAAAACAAATATTTTAAGTGCAGCGCTGGCCATTTTATGCTGTTGCTTAATAACCTTTTAGATACAGAACACACAAACACTGAATTCAAACTCAATCCTTTATCCAAAACTGCAAGTTTAAAAAAAAAAGAAAAAAAAAAGAAAAGAAGAAGGCATGCTCTGAAGGGGGCGGAGCTTGGTTCCTGGGTCTGTGTTTGTGATTGGTTGGGAGGATGTAGCGACTGTAATACTAATCTAAGTGGCTAAAAGGCAAAAGTAAGGAAAACTAATGTGGCACTTGGTGAAAGGGTGTCAATCTGAGGAAAATCTACGAGGCCAATGGCGGCTGTGGAGGAGGTGTAGAGACCCACTGCTCAGGTGGGAGAATCTGTGGACAGGACAACCAACAAGTCTGGCCTTTGTGGAAGAGTGTCTACCTTAAAAAAAAAAGCCGGAAGAAGTTCTGTTTGCGGCTTAGCCCCAAAACCATGTAGAGACACAGCAACGATAATATATAAAAAAAAGTTGCTGTGGTCAGATGACACCTACGTCCGAAACACTACGTATGGCAGAAGGCTAGGTTTACATGCCATGCTCACAGTTAAACACGGTGGTGGCAGCGTCATGCTGTGTGGAGGCTTTTCTTTAACAGGGACAGGGAGGCTGATCAGAGGTGGGGAGACGGATGAAGGTACAAAAACACATAAAATCTGATTTCCGTAACATTTGAGTAAATTTCAAGTCCCTGCTGAAGAAAAACCCGCCCACAGCAAGATACTGCCACCTGGTTCTGCCAGGGGGGCGTGGCTTCAGGCGGGGATTTCCTCATCAAGCTGTGGGAAACATAAGGGGAAGTATGATGATCCATCCTTGCCTGATGCCTAATCTACCTGGAATTAAAGAGCCACGCTATTCTTTAGATGTTCTGATTCTTGTTTGCTGTGTTCTTACAGAATGTACTTACCTGAGTTCTCCGCTCCTCCTGATGTTACTACCTGCGTGCCACGCCTTATGCTGACCTGGATTCCTCTTCACAAGAACTCCTCAACACGGCTAACCACCAACGGACCTCTCCAAACCACTCCTTCGTCTCTCGATCTCTGCCTGCCTTCTTCTCTAATGCCCTCCATCTGCAACTCTAATCATACTCCAACTCTGTATCCCTCCATCCCGGAGTCCACTTACCTCACCTCGCGCCGCTGCCAGAATCTTTCAGGCATTCAAGTTATTTTACCACAGTAAAATATATCCAGCCAAGCCCGACTGCCTAAACCCTGCAGCTTACACGTTTACCTTGTTTCCTCTCTAAATAAATCTGCTCCTTTTTTTGCGCGCTCAGAGAACTGGCTTGGTTTGTGCACGAGGGTCAGAAAAATACCTGGAAGCATGACAGAGCTGTGGATTTCTGCACTTTCTCCAGAGTTATCTTGGACCTCCGGACTCGTTATCTGAACGATCCCCTCCCCGTCCGGCCTGTCAGTTTAGACTGAAAGGTATGCTGATGATTCTCCTCACTCTTTTAATTTCCACACGATAGACCGAGCAGTGCTCTGTGAGATGTTTAACGCTTGGGATGTTGCTTTTCAACCTAGCCCTGCTTTAAACTTCTCTTTAAAGATATAGTTGAGCTCAGAACCTCACTGAAGATTTTACTGCCAGACCTGTCTTTCGTTTAAACTGTTGTGCGGGAAACACTATTCAGCTCACGTGGAGAATCGCACTGACAAAGAGCAGATCCTCTGCAAATTATCAAGGAGTTTAAGGTTTGTGTGAAACCCGTTGCATTCACCACGACTCGTGCGAGGGACCGAGCCGGACAAGCATGAGGACACAGTGGTCATTTTCAAGTAAATGGGTTTTGTTTCCCCAAAGTAACAAAATTCCAAACAATAATTATAGGGCCCTTTAAAAGAGGTCAAATGAAGAAACTAACTGAAGGTAAAAAAAAAAAGTTATACAAACAAAACCTCAAACTAACTGCACAAACAAACTGACCTGACGCACAGCAAACAAAAGGGTAGTTCACGCGTGACGTCCCGCGTGACGTCGGCGCTACATCCGGGTCCCGCGGGTAGGCAAAAACAGAGCTGCTCTCGTCTACAACATGACAAAACGGGTGATTTAGAGCTTTTAGTTCGTTTGTTTTTGTAATCTAAGCAATGCCTACGACTTGTTGCGCTCCCGGTTGCACAGAGAGGCATTCCAAATCGTTGGATGTACGTTTCTGTCGTTTACCGAAGGAGGAAGGACGCAGAAAGAATTGGATATTTTCAATGAAAAGAGCGCAGGCAGATAATCCCAATGGACTGGGGGAGCGATCATACTACGACAGAATTTGCAGTCTACACTTCATCTCCGGTAAATACAACTTTATTCTGCTCTAGTCATTGTTCTGCTTAAATAGCGGCGGAGGGGAGGTGGCGATCGCTACACGGGCCGGAGAAGCGGCTGCTACAGCAGCAGCAGCCATTGTCTGAAGCAGCAGCAGCAGCAGCGGCTTCTCCGGCCCGAGTAGTGTTTACGCAGCAGCGGCTACAGCTGCTGCTGCTAGCAGTAAGTAAGCTGCTGCTAGTACTTCTGTGTTTACGCTGCAATGTCGCCGACACCGCCACCCATTTTAACAAGACAAAAACACCTAAATAATCCGTAGTGAAAAATGTTTTTTTTTAACCTACCGGGCCTCTGCTGAGACGCGGTCTGTGTCCGACGCCGCTTTGTGCTGTTGCACAAACATGTCTGAACATCCATCCATCCATTTTCTGACCGCTTAATCCCTCATGGCGTCGCGGGCGCTGCTGGAGCCTTTTTCCTGATATAAAATAATTGCAGCTGTCCAGTGGTTTCATGGCTTTCATGCTCTCTCGTCTGTACTGGCCTGCCGTGTTTATAAGGCAGCTGTATGTCGCGGTACGTAACAGTTGGCCAGCATTTCACAGACTCGCTCCGTCCCTTCAGGCTTTTGCTGTGTGGATCTGGCAATCTGATACCATCAACCATCAACTTACTCTTAAAACGATCTTGTAGTACGTTATCTAAAGAAGAAAAATACGTGGAGAACTCGTCAGTTTCTCTGTTTGCGTCCGCCATTGTGTTCGTCTTTTGCCTACCGGTCCGGCGCGCATGCGCGAAAAACCCGGATCAAAACAATAACAATGAACTGGTCTACAAAGAGGGCTTAAATACTGGCTGATCAGACCAGACTGACTCACCGAGGAAGAGGGATAGGGAACATCTACACAACAACAAAATTAACTAAACACAGTTAGTTTAAGGATTAAACTTAAATGACTAATAACTAAACCAAATTAACTAAATAAACAAATCACAAAAGCAAAGGAAAGATTATGCAAAAAAGTTAGAATGAGGACTCCATGGTCTATCGCCCTAGTGGTACCACACAATCAGTCAGTCAATCTGAGATTGGAGTGTGCTGTCCAGAGTCCTCTGCTTCAGCCCAGTTGAAGGTACTCCCCATAACACCAGAAAAGGAAGCACAAACAAAATTTTAAGTATGTCACAAAATTAAATGTACAAAAGTGAACCAAATGTGCGCGCTACAATTGGAGCTAATGTCTTTCAATGTCGTCACAATAAAAACAAACAAACCAATGTATTTATGCTGCAGTATATGTGTGTGAAAACTTAAAGTGAAAAAGTGGTTGTTTGTGGGGATACCACTGCGTGGCCATCACAACACAGATGATTGGGCATATGCACAGGCCTGTTTATCAAGTCTGTACAAGCCACAGGTCAATGCCCCGTGAGTCTTTCCAACTCTAACAGCTATAAATGGTTGCTACGCTGCTGAAACTCAACTCTCAGGCTGACCTTCAATGCGCATACGAACCGTCAGTCTGCAAAGGTAGCAGTTTAGCCCAAAACACGGTTAGATTTGGTTTATACAGGTCAAAACTGCCGGAGGCTATATGTGCAGATCGATCTTATCCTTTGGTTTCCTGGTTTCCATGATCCCATATAGACACAATAACAACAACTGCTCAGTAAAATCTGGGCCTGCGTACCGTCCAGTAAAAGGATCTGTGTTGACATCACAAAATCTATCACAATTACAAATCCTAGCAAAAAGACAGAAAAAATGTGGTGAAAGATCATTTGAATCTCTCTTAAGAAACCGACAACAGAAATCCGCCGAATAGTCTCTTAAATTATCATTTAAAATTGTTATATGGTTACTGTAACAATAACGCCTGCATTTTACTCTTCAAATTGCTCGCACTTTATACATCTGGGTCGGTTAGTTAATGTTGCCTGTCTTGTCTGCTATGACGTGTGCTACTACCTTTCCTGGCCGGGTCACCCTTGTTGAAAGAGGTCTTGATCTCAGTGGGTCTTTTATCTATTTAAATAAAGGTTTAATAAAAACATGCCTTCAGAACGGCTGTGATATGTCGCTTCGGCCTCGCCTCTGTCAGTCTGCCCCAGAGCAGCTGTGGCTTCTAACGTAGCTCACCACCGTCAGGGTGTGAATCTGGCTACGTTCACACTGCAGCCTGAAATGACCCAATTCCGATTTTTTTTTTTCCCCATATGCGACCTGTATCTGATCTTTTTATGACAGTCTGAACAACACAGTTTGGATTTTTTCAAATGCGACCCAGGCCGCTTGGATATGTTGTCCTGAATCCGATACATATCTGATCTTTTCAAATGCGACCTGTGTCTGTACGGCCGGGTCGCATTTACCCGACCTGTACGTCACCGATACTCGACAAACGTCACTATTCTGCGTCCTGCTATGCAGGAGCGGGAAGAAAGACAACACCCATAGCGGACTACAATGAGAAGAGCAGTCAATGGATGGAAAGCTGCGGTTAGAAAATAAATTAATGACAGCAAAATGCGCGCCAGCATTATAATCCATGTTTACTTCCGTAAACACTGAGGACGCTTGCTACGTGTGACGTCATCGCGTCCTCGAGTGCACATGCGGGACACTCAGGTTGAACGCATTCATTTCACACAGGAGATCACATATAAGTCGCATATATATCGAAATGTGAACGACCACGCAAAAAAATCCGATTTCACAAAAAAAATCGGAATTGAGCGTTAAGACCTGCAGCGTGAACGTAGCCTCTGTGTGTGAATGGGTGAATGACTGATTGTAGTGTAAAGAGCTTCGGGGTCGTCGGACTAGTTAAAGCGCTATACAAGTACTTACCATTTACCATTTACCATTCAGGGGTGCAACAATATGTTGGAAACATTCGCACAGCGTCACAGTGTCATTGCAGATTTGTTCGCTGTAAATCCAAGGTGCCAATCTACTC